>NW_010966372.1:576321-585874 GCF_000463585.1 Tarenaya hassleriana
CGCTCTTCCTCGCCTCTTCTAGCGAAATCCCTTGAAACCCAGTTTTCTTCTGGATAAGATTCAAAAGATTTATACTTGAGATGATGAAGGCCATTGTTAAGTAACTGGGTTCGTAGACTTGGATCAGTACAATCAATTTCTTCAACCAAAACACAACTCAAGAAGCAAGAAAAGAGGAGAGGGGACAGCCCATTGATCACAAATTTTCTCTTCAGTACATTCTAACGCATCGGAAAAGTTTGGATTTTTACTCTCTGATGGGAAACGCCTTTGTTCAAAAAGCAGAGGAAAGAGAAAACCCTCCATTGAACGCATACTAATGACCAAAATATTGAAATTGACCTGCGGAAACAGAGAAGAAGAGGAAGAGAGCTTGGGGGAAGGGTTAGAACTTGAAGCAGCAGTCTTGGCGAAGAAAGAAGAGAAAGAGGCCCCAGAGATCGCACCAGAAGCCGCCATTTCTCTTCTTCTCTGTTTCTCTCTGCGTTGAAATCGGACGAAGCTTTTAAGGGAAATATAAGGGGAGAAGCATCGCTTGTGTTTTATGGAAGAAGAAGCATTTCCGTGGACAGGAAAGCGGAAGCAGATAACATTTTTGTGGTCTTTTGTTAATTGTATTGGTTGCGTGACCAAGCGACACGTGCCATACACGATCTTATGCTAATCCTCCTCTTGCCCCTTGAGAGAATACAATTATACAGATACTAAATGATATTCAAGTTCCAATGCACCAAATTATAATTTGAGAGACCATCAACAAGTGGTCCTTGGAGGCTGGAGGAGGAGAAGGCCTGGTTCTGCCCCACGAGTCTGGAGGACTCGGACAAGACTCACCCTATGCATGAACGAATGCCATGCTTGCCCACTGTTCTCATGCCTGTCTACATTTACAAGAACATGATAACGCCACATCACAACAACATCAATATCGCCTTAATCCCAAGTTTAATGATAATGCCGCATGATTAAAAAAAAACAAAAACAAAAGGGTTGTGCCAACTTTTATCATTTACAGGTTATAAAGTATGCGGCAAGAACAATCAAGAATTGTTAAAGTTGTCTTGAATGGATGTTCCAAACATCAAATGACAAGACCACTTGAAAAACTAATGCTAAGGCTAACCAAACATACATAGCTTCTCGAGGAAATATACAATCAACCCCCTACATGACATGATCTTTCTTTAGCTCTTTCCTACTTCCCCTTCTGTACCCGTAATCCTTCTCTACGTAAGTCTCTTCTTCCTACAAACTAACTGGTGCTCTAAAAACCGAATAGGGAAGAGAAATTCGACCATGGTTGTACCTGCAAGTGAGCTACACAATGCACCTCCTTATGATTGATCTCTTCTTCTCTCACCTACTCGGCATGAACGTCTTCCCTGCTGGTTTTGATGGTGGCCTATTTATCTTCTCAAGTAATCTACTGAATACTAACTTAACGGGTATGCAGGCCACTGTAGGTGGCACTCGCCTGTTAGAGAGATTGTGCATCTGTGAGTTACTACCGCTGTCACGTGGTGGCTTCATCCCGTGCCTTTGTTCGCTGCCAAATGACGAGAGTGCCCTTGTCTTTTGAATGGATGATGCACTTGTTTTCTTTGTCTGATTCTTCTGCTGCTGCTGCCTTCTCTCTGTAGGTGGCCGTGGAATCCGCACTACACTTCTCCTAACCGAGTTAGTATCATTGCTGAAGTTTCCCAGGCTGGATTTCTTAACCAGCTGTTTTCTTCCCTGATCCGCCAAAGAACGGTCGTCCTTTGCACCGTCGTCGATTTCCAGTGATGAGAATGGATGCAGCCGTGGAACTCGTGAATTACTCCTTCTGGCTGTCTTCCATGCAGGGGGAAGTACAAAGGGTTTGCCATGATATGTTGTTTCATTACCATAGGAAACAGTGGTATGAAGATATGTCTCGGATGAACCATCTACTAAGACTTCGATTCCAATAGGATGCCCTATTATCGCCCTTCCATCTAATTTGCTCATGAGGGAGACAATGGGGACAGGCCCCTTCTGATAGCACCCTTGCACTTCTAGCTCCACATCTATCAACGGTGAACGCATTTTCCCACCAAACTGATGAGAGGCACCAAACTCCGGCCTGAAACCATCGGGTTTTACCTCCCAGAGCCTTTTTGTACCAATCGGGCCATCCCAGGGATCATCATCCCAGTCAAGCATGTCACGGCTTAATATGTTCCTGGATCTAGATGCAATCCTCTTTGAAGGCAGATAACCCTCGTCAGATAGTTCAATCATTTTGGCCCCAAACCCCCTTTCATAGTGATCGGTGTCATCGGTTCCATCACTCATATCATGTGCCCCATTAGAATCCAAACCATATCCGAGTGGCTTTTGGCCAAAAGCGGTTTTCTTGAATTCTCGAAATGTCCCATGTTCGGTCTTACCTGAAGACCTTCTTGGAAGATTTCGGATGTTTCTTTTACCTTTGAGTTGCCATTTGGAAACAGCTTCATAGCCAAAATCAGGATCGTGAGGATAAAGGTAAGAAGAGTCACCCGAAAAAGATGAATCATCGTGATCCTCATTGCTTGTGCTTTCATCTTCTGCAGCCATATGTCTACTTAAAACATGTTGGCTGCGTTCTGAGTGACGCCCAGCTCCTGGAAGGAGAAAATTTGAATTCTAGTTAGAGAATAATTGGCAACTACATGGCCCACAGGGCACAGTGGTCTAAATAAAATACAAACAGAATGTATCCTCCTCTGTCTCACCTGAGATAATGGGTATATCATCATCCGTATCCTCCTCTGTCTCAGAAGAATCAGTGTCCGGTTCAGGTGATTCAGATCCGATGTCTTCTAAAAATTCAGGGGGGTCCTCTACTGAAAACGGCTGATGAGAATCACCACCAGCAAATGAGGAATGCACCATCTCCCTCTGGCTTAGTACACTCTCCTGTAAGTCTAAAGCATCATTAGACTCAGTTGGTGCAAACATATATCTGGGCCTTTTGCTCTGGAATGTACTTCCGATGTGCTCCTTTTCTGAACAGAAAAGATTTTAATTGAGATGAGGGAGGAGAGATTTTAATTGTAAACTAATCCAAAATGTTTTAAGATGACTAATATCATCTCCATCCTACAATTATACTCAAAGTTTCCGAGACTTTTTATAAAGTATCTTACCAAGAGCATAATTGGACCTCTCCATGCTATGGTCTCCACTGGAAGATGCTGGAGAGTTACCGCTGGCCACAGGCTTTGAGGAAGTATAAGGACCATTAGAACACGGTAACTTTCGCTTTGAAGAGGCAGTTCTAAGCCCAAAGTCTTGCAAGCCTCTCATCCGAGGAGCAGTTTCAATATGATCACCTTCACAACCTGGCAAATCTTTCTCTTTCTCTTTTTGCGAATGGAGACCATCACCAACATGGTTCGATCTTAAACATCTAGGGGATTCTTGTTTTCCGTTACAGATGTCTTGATCCCGAGAGACAATTAACCTCTCTTTGGTTGCATCAGGAGACTTATTTCTAACCTTTTCAGGAATTGATTTTCCTTCATTTTTCAGCATTTCCTTCTCGAGTTCAAGAGCATGGAGAATAGCATCTTCTCGTCGAGCATATTTCTCTCTTTTTCTTATTGGCAACCCCTGCGCAGATTCCACCCTCTCAATGCACTCATCAAAATCACCACACCGAAATGCTTTGACGCGCTTGGACTTCTCTAAATTGTACCAATCCCTACAAAGTATTTAAAAAAAATTATTACATATCAACAAGAAACAAGAAAAGGATTACATCTGAAAACAGAGATGCAGCTTTACCAGCAAGAAACACTGATCATGTTTTAATAGGATAATGGAACAAGTACCTATCCACCCAACTAATGCAAACAGATAATCTCATCCAAAATGACCATCACTTGTCTGAACCAGAATTCTGTAATCGAGAAAATAGAAGATAATGTCGCAAGAACAGAATAATTAATTTTGTTCCCACTACGCTATCCCTTCAACTTCCATAGGCTAGCAACTTCAACCAACTGTAACAAATTATCAATGTGTTGTGGGACAGGAAAATTGTCATAAAAAGCAGATATCCTAACATCAAGGTAACATGTAACATAGGCTAGCTCTTCAAAGGTACACAACCTTAGCATTACATTCAAGATATTATTAGTACCTACACAAAGTATCCAAGTTCATCTTATTCTCACCCACACCGACAAAATCTGCACTTGATTGACAAAACGAGTAAGATAGAGACCAACTAGAAGGAAGATCCTCAAAGTAGCCAACGAATGCTGCAGACGAATCAGTCCAATCAATCCTCAGTCAAAAAGGGGTTTCTCTATCATCAAGCCTTACAACAATCTATGAAACTTAAGCTACAATAGCTACAGTAAAAACAGAACTTCAAGAACCACGAGAGAAGACTTTGAATCTCTATGCAAAAACTAAGCATTTGGAAGGTAAGGATTGTCCAGAAAACTGAAAACAACATGCTTTATCATTTATACTAAGTCAGGTACTATGGGCCAGATTTCCATCTCCTTCCAACTTGGTTAAGGAATGAAGAAAAACACCATAATACATCAGAGACCACTGAATTCCTGATTCCAAACATATGTCATCTGACTCATATCTCACCCAAAACATTACAACACTTAAACCCATTTAAAACTGGCATAGGCATTAGGCAGGAGCAATGTGCTTGTGGCAATATCTTAAAGAAACCCAAAAGTCCAGATTTTTGAAAAACAACCGACGCCATTGATACTTCAACCCAAAACTGAATCGAAATCGAACGGTCACATGAACAAACAGGAGGAGAAGCAGAAAAGGGAGACTTACACACTTGCATCCTCTCTCCCAAGGAGCTTCACCGGCGTCCCGGATCTCGGCGACGTGAGATGAGTAGCGTCAAGCTCTTCTGGGCCCAGAATCTTCCCCGGCCACCACGATCCGTTCCTCCTCCTCACCCATACGATCGACCCGACCGTACAATCCGAGGGACCTGATCCTGGACTACCCATCTCTCTCTCTCAATGGTCAAGATCACTTTTTCCTTAAGATTTCTATTACGCTTTTATGATCAACACGGCACAGAAATCTAGCATTCTCCACGGAAGCAATCACTTCTTCGTTCGTGTGTTGATCTGACGGAAAAACAGCTCACCCTCCGGAGAAGAAAGGCGCGTCCCGGCGGATCCAAGACCAACAGAAGCGGAGGGATCGGTAACAAGTCAATCCAACGAGGGTTAAGGTTCCCATTCAGATTCGAGAAACTCCCATATTCTAGGGTTTTCAACAGATTGAAAGGTCTGGTTGTTCGTCTTCTTCAGCGAGATTCTCTCTAAAACGCCTTCGCCTACCCCTCTCTCTCTCCACCGTCTCTCTCGGTTTCTCTCTCTCTCCACCGGATGGACAGAGCGGCGCATTGATTTTACACGCGCGACAGCTCACGCGCCTTAAGAAACGCGTGTCCTTTTGTTCTCCCCGTTTTAGAGGTTCTATGTAGAGCCCATTGGGCTCAACAAACTAAAAAGTCCATTAAATATATTTTTGGGCCTCCTCAGAATCTTCGTTTTTATGTTTACACATTATTTTAAAAAGGAAAAAAAAAACAATTTCCTTATATTTTAGAAAACTCCTTAAATCCTTTTCTGCAAATTCAAATTTCAAACCTTTGCTCCAACGGTCATTTCCTCTAGGGTTTCGCCTCAGCTCGGGCGCGTGTGTATATATACCCGTGTCTTCAGAGCTACGATCGGTAGTAGCAGAAACATCTTGTTTTCTCTCAATTTCTCTCCATCCAAACGGAATCATCAGAAACTTCCTGTTTCTCTTTCCATTTCCCGAGATGGATTTCGACAGCCTCCCGAGAAGAGATCTCCAATCTCTCTGCAAGAAGAACAAAATTCCCGCCAACATGACCAATATCGCCATGGCCGACGCTCTCAAAGCTCTCGAGATTGTAAGTCATCTCTCTCTCTCTCTCTCTTTCGAGATTTGTTATGTTTTTGGAGGAATTGGATGATTATTCCTGGTTATGGATCTTCTATCTTCGATAGTAGTATTCAATGGTTACGTTATGATCTTTTTGGATTCTCTCGATTTATTAGGTTTTTGTAGGAATTGGATGACTTATTCTCGTTTATGTATCTTCTATCTTCGATAGTAGTATGGAATGGTTACGTTTCTAATGTTTCTGGAGTGTGTAAGTTTCTGGATTGTGAATGATTTCATTTCTGCAATTTCTTTCATTTCTGCTAAAGAACTGCCATGTAAGTTCATGAAATGTGTGACACCAAATTTCTCTGATTCTGCGGAGGATCCGTGTTTGATTATCTGAATCTGAAAGGTTCTGGTCGATCCGCCTTGAGATCTTGTCATCGATGCAAGAGAGGAATGCCTTTTTTCTCTCAAATTCTGTCTGGGATCTCAACATTTCTTGGTCATTGCTGGTAGATACGTTTGTGTTTGTTTAGTAGATCTGCTCCATGGTTCTTGATAGTTGTTTTTCTTGTGTATTTGCTCCTAGTATAGTTGCATGAAATGCGTTTAACTTGGAAGATTTCTCTTGATTTTCTGCATGTACATGTAGTGAATTGCCACTGCATATACATATATATATATATATATATATATATATATATATATATATATGTAAAGTCGAGCTAGAGTCAAAGTGCCGTACGAGTTTGGTTTTATGGCATCGCTTAGCTCCTTGTTTTTGGTTGATAGATACTTTTGCCTCTTAACATCTAGATTCCAACTGTTTTGCTATTTCCTGTCTCGCATGTTTCTCAAAATTATCAGTTCCTTCTGTAGAACAAACGGTGCTAACTTCTTTCTGATACAAATCAATAGGTTGAAGGACTCGAAGAGCTCCTGAACCAAACCGAATCCACTGCTCCCCCGTCTCCAACTACTGTGGTAAAGGAGCTGCCAACTACTGCTCGTACTGCAATTAGAACATCTCGGAGGACCAATACGAAAGACGCAACCCAAACTTCACAGTGGGAGACTCGTTCTTGTCAAGTGACAAGAAAGTCTCTTGCTGGAGAAATGGATCAAGAGAACAAAAACATGAATGTGCTGCAGAGTTCAGCAGTACCAGCCAGCCGAAGAAGGGCAGCTACCTCAGTTGCTCAGAATTCTGAGAGTAATGATGGGGAAACTCAAAATGAGGCCAAATTTGAGGCCAATGTGCCCAAAACTCCAGCTGCACGAAGCACTAGAAGGAAGGCTCCGCTACCAGCATCTTCAAGAAGCAAGGCACCGGAGACTACAGCAGGTTTACAGCACAAGGAGGTCAGTCAGGTTGTTGGAGAAATCCATGGCTGATTTGAGTTTAAAACCTAAAGGAGACCTGGATGAAAAGGACAAGGCTGCACAAGAGAAGGATCTGGCGGGTAATGCCACCTCATTCTTACTTCTTAGTTCTTAGTTCTTATAATAGATGAAGTTGAAAGAACTCAATTGCTTGCATTATTTTAGCAATCTATAATGGGTTAATCAGGGCCTGTGGTATATGCAGGTCCTGGGTTTCAGGGAAAATTAGATGATAATTCGGAAAGGGCAGAACAGACTGAAGTTATCCCAGGAAGAGATCTAAGTGCTACCCTGGAGAAAGAATGGGATATGAGAAATGAAGCTCTAGAGCATGACAATGGCAGTGGTGACCCTGAGGCTGATCCGGAGATTGTAGAATCTGAAGCAAACATTGATCTTGGTGATGTTTCTGTCTCGGATGCAAAATCTGAGATCTGCAAGGAGAAGATGAATGAAGTTGAAATTTTCAAGGGATGTGACACAGAGGAAACCGGAGCTGAAGGAAAAGGTGAGGGAGGTTACTACAATTAACATTGTTTGGTTGACTCAAAAGCGTAAAAATATCTTGTAAAGAATTTCCAAATGTTGAGGTGATCTTTTGCAGGATCCGAGGTTATGCAAGATTTAGATTGTTCTCTACAAGTTACAGACAAAGAACTGTCGCAGGCTGGAGCTGCTCTGTCTCCTGGCGGCGAAAAGACCATTCATGATGATAATTCTGAAGTGTGGTCAGGCCATGCTGCTTCGGCCACAAGCCCTGTGGCCGCTGGAGATATTATGGATTCTGAATTCGAAAAAGAACCTGTCGAACCTGAGCAAATCAACGCAAAAGATGATGATGAAGATGATGACCAGACGATTGATGAAGCCCTAAAAGAGGATACTCTGATCAATGAAGATGCTGCTCTCAGTATGAACACTGACCATGTCTCAGCTCATCATCCCTTGCAAGACAGCAACACTGACAGTGATGATTCAGAATCTGAGTTTGAGGAAACCGAGGACACAGAAGAAGAAGAAGAAGGTTCTGAAGTGGAATCAACTGAGGCCGTTAATGATGCAAGTCTGGAAGTTGATAATGTGGAGATGGACAGCAGTAGTGAATCATCGGAATCCGATCCAGAGGAAGATAGCACCATCTCTGATGCAGATTCAAACACCGCGGTTTTCGGGTCTGACGCTTCCAATTCAGAATCGGAAGAATATGAAAACAACGTCGACGGCAACAAGAAGAAGACTCCAACGCCAGAGGGTAAAGGCAAAACACCAATGTCTCCACCATTCGCAGCAGAATCAATCTCAGGCCAGTTCCCAAGGCCGACACTCTCGACAACTCCGGCGAGCGAGAAGAAACAGCCAATCATCCTCGCTGACGTGGACAAGGAGAACACGGAGAGTTACAAAGCAGAGATGCCTAAGAAGAATGCGTTTGATGAAGAGGGATTGAGAAAGGAGAGCCTAAGGCAACTGACGAAGATGGTAAAGGATCTCGTGATAAAGACCAACAACAACAACAACAACAACAACAGAACGGCGTTACAGTCACTCCCGGACAATCAGATTAACTGAATTCCTTACATCAACATCAACTGCTTCTTCTTCTTCAGTTCAAATTTCAATGGTAATAATAATGTCCGTTGAGAATCTCTTTTTTCCTTGATACTTTTCCAGATGGTTTCTATGTCATCATAATAATAACAATAAAAGACGATTCTTGTTCTGTTTTTATGGTCTGAGTAAAGCAAAAATGCCATCAATATTATCGTTGCCATTTGCCGGTGATTAAAAAAAATCAATGGAGAATTCTTTTTTCTGGCCCCGTTAAATATAATCGGGTTGGGTCGGGCCGGGGATATATAGTAACATGAGGAACACATTTATTCTTCATCGAGTATCATTTTTGGCGCCTGAGATTTAGGGTTCTTCGTGACGGAGTGCAGAAATTTTGCTCCTTGTTCTTTAGCCCAGATGGAGAAGCCATCGGATGCAACTTCCAATAGCTCGCCCTCCCTTCCTCCCAAAGACGACGGAGAACAACCTCCCGTTGATACCGCTGTCGTTCCTGATGTCGTCGATCATGAGTATGTCGTATCCTTCTTCCTCGAAATCCATAGTCGGATCTGGTTTATCTTCGCTCGCTGTTGATGTCTCTCGAATTTCCGCTTTTCTTCGCGCGTTTTCTTGCTCCACGTCCTCTGGGTTCTCATCTATCTTTGCTTAGAAGTGGTGTTTGGGGGGGGGGGGGGGG
>NW_010966372.1:586001-589690 GCF_000463585.1 Tarenaya hassleriana
GGGGGGGGGGGGGGTTGAAATTCCGTGCTTGAGATATTTCATTTTTCCGTTGTTAGTTTTGAAATGTTTGGTTTTTGGATGGGAAAACGATTGCTCTCTTAAATCGTTGAGTTTCGGATCGATGATTCATATGCAGATTCGTGATGTGGGTTTCAGATCTTGGTCTTTTCGAATGGGCTGGCACAAATCGAGATTTTGAATTGATTGATCATGACCTTGTTTGTTTGGAGAGTTAAAATGGTTCTTGGAAATGTTGGAAAGCTCAGTCTTTATCTTGTAGACAGGCACTTGATTAGTTGTGGTGAGAATTAGATCAGGTGGAGTTTTAGCCTCGTGATGGATGTGTTTCTAGTGGCTTTGTGTGAGAAGTATACTGGCTTTCTCCTTTGCGATGGACTTTCATGAATTCTATCCTTAGTGTCTGTCCTTTATTTTTTGCTGTTCTTCATGCATCAAGTGTCTTTTTAGTTGGATTCTCATGTCATATTCGCTAAATTTCTGCTGAAGCAGCACAGCCTTGCTTTTTGCAGTGGTGCTGAGCCGAAACCCGAGATGTCCGAGGAAGAAATTAAGGGAACACTGGAAGCAATAGCATCCACCGGGAAGTTCTGGTACTACTCCTTTCTTCAGATTATAGCAATGGAATGCACTAGCAGCATTCACTAAACTTTGGCATCCTTTCTGTGTCCCTTTGCTGTTATTTGTATTGTTCTATAAAGCTATTTTGAAGTAGGGGCTTTTCTCTGCACAGTTATGTATAATACTGTATACTTCCGTTTGTTATAATGCAGTCAGGACTGGGACAAATTAAAGGGAATGCTTTCCTTTTGGTTGAAGCAGGTATGTACAGGTACGCCAGAGGGCTTGTATCTGTTTTTTTGTTGTTATGGCTGCATAGGCATGTCTCTTCTCTAATCATATCCATGCATGTGTTGCATAGTTATCCAGATTATTTCAATATCTCATCATCTATTTGATTTACTGTAAAGGTTCTTTCCGAGTATCCTGAGGCAAAAATGACCACCGAGCAGCAAAATGCTTGCCTAGGAGAAACATACTCGGAGCTGGTTAGTCGATTGGATGAAGGTCCGTTTCTAATCTTTTACTGTTGTTGCAACTTGATTCCAAAAGTTAGGTTTATGGTCATGTCATTGGGACTGTATCAGGATCACAAGCTCTTTAACCACTTGAATCATGGAAGTTGATAGTTGTGGTTCTGGACCTCAACTGACTCCCGTTTCTTAGAAATATGCCTCTCTGTATTGAAGTGAGAAATTCCCTAACCGTGAGTCTCTGTTCTGAACTTCTGGAATAAGCATAGGATGAAATTTAGGAAACAATGTATTTCTGTTTTGGTTTCATGTTGTCTATATCTCCTTCTCCTGCTGGATTTTTTTCGCTATATGAAATTTATAAAACAATGTAATGTTCTTTTCTCCTGACCTTTCTGTATCTCAGGCGGAAGGGTGCCTAATTGTTTCCTTGTCCTTTTGGCTATGTTGCAGCGCTTCTTTGTTTTGATGAAGGCCCTCCATTTACGTTGCAGAGGCTTTGTGAGGTGAGTGGATAAATTTTAGTATTTGATGAAGATCATATGTTTGTTGGCTCTCAGTATCATTCACCATATCTTTTTGTTTGCTTAGTCAGGTTTATAGGTTTACTGACCTTTGTCCTTTTGATCTTCAATAATACTCATCGGCAGATTCTTTTAGCTGCACGATGCATCTATCCAAAGCTCTCAAAGCTGGCTTTAGCACTAGAAAAGGTACAGCTAAGTCCATGCAAACTCATCTGTTGACTTCTTTTTAGTTGGTATCATTGTCATCTATGAAAGACAATCATGGAGTTTTTTTTTATGTTTCACATGTTCTGATTGATATTGTTTCACATGTTTATCTCTTTTGTCTGCAGAATCTGTTGGTAACTTCTATGTTAGCTGTCAGTGTGGACACGACCACGGGTCAGAACACTGAAGAGGCAAGACAAGAAACCAAGTCGGGTGCTAATTGGGCTCCGAATGGGGTTGAATCCATGGGAGGCGAGAAGGACGAGATAATGACGGAGGTGGAGGAAGCAGACATTGATGATGCGATGACTATCGATGCGGAAGCCACAGATGAAATGGTCGAACCGTCGGAGACAAATCAGCCGCCAAGTGAAAACAGTTGAAAGGTTCTTTAGCCAACATCTTCTGTTTTGATGATACTTCTGTTTTGATGTTTCATGTTTTCAACAACATCAATTATTAAAAGCTATCCAATATCTGTGTTTCTCCTTCTCGTCATCGGTTATTGGGATTTTCCCCTGAAATTGAGAATAGAATGCATCTCTTTGGTCCATTTCCACGGAACGATTCTGCGTTATATATGAGCACGCTAATGTTTTTGCATGAGGGTGTGTATATCTAATGTCGGACTGGATGAAGAAACTCATAAAGAGATTGATTAAATATTTGCTGAAAAATATGAATGAAGAAGAACAAAGATGATATAACCTTGGTTTGTTACTTAATTTTCTTATTATTCTCTCAATGATTCATACATAATATATTGGATAAAAAATAAAAGGAAAGTATCAGAGTTGTAACGTTGTGGAATCTAATTAACTTCGATTTATTCCTTGTCTTACTTGATACGTGTCTGGCTTGATTCTTGCTAGAATTAGTCTGCAACGGTCAAGTTATCATCTTCCTCGCACGAGTTTTTGCCTTCCTTAAACCTTCCGCTTGAATCTGAACTTGTAGTACTTATCAGAGGGGTTTCTGTTTCTCTTTTCACTTGAACTTGTTCAAAGTTACACGGAAATGAATCTTCTCGTATGTCTTTCCATACCAACGATGATTATCTATGATATCCCAAAAACAGAAAACTTCACCACATCAGGTCTCCAGGTAAACTGAATACCTCGCATGAAAGTCCACTTGTCGTTGACGACACTCGTTTCGTACGAATGTTACATATGGAGTCAGTGTTATCAACCATGTTGCTATAGGGTATGAAAAACTTAGTAAAGAATTCATTAGTTCATCTCGCTTCCAAATGGGAATGTGCAAGCGAAACACGTGTAGCTAGCTACCCCAAGAAACATGATAGAACCATAAATAATCCTCCAGAGCGGCAATCCAATTATGAACATCATCATTACCCACATCAATGAGAAGAAAGCTACCCCATTCAATGCATAGAAGAACAATTCGGCAAATAGACTAATAATCATATGTCCCACTTCGTGGCGATTTTTGAGAACGATGCTTTTGTGATATAGAGTTGTATCTTGTCAATAACCACCCGGAGGACAGAGAATGGCTTGATAGGTGGCTGTCATGATCAAGATAGTCACCACAAATATAGAATTTCTCAAATCACTTGTATTGGGAGATCCTTTTCCGATATTCCAACTTAGATTGTCCATCCTTAACACTTATTACGTATCACCATGACTGAGAGACTTTGACGTCTCAAATAATTTGCCAAAGACGTTCCGGTAAACTCATATCCTGATTTTATCTTAGCAACTCCAAGTATTTTGCCTATTTCTGGGTGAAGAGAAGCTTGTCTGTCTAAGAATATGTCCTTAGCTGTCTTACATCATGAATTCTTTCCATTTATGTTGACAATCTTGTGAAGCAATTTTATGACCTACAATTTCAAAAAATGTGATTTGCACTTTAGTGATCGGAAGCGGAGATA
>NW_010966372.1:589732-612721 GCF_000463585.1 Tarenaya hassleriana
TCGGAAGAGGAGATATGAATTTATAACTAGGAAGAACTTAATAACAAAATTTTAGTTAGCAACGCTAAATATCGTCATTAAATAATTGATCGTATAATGAATATAACGAATATTGCATTAAAACAATTTTAGAAGAAGAGGAAAACTATAAATTCAGTGACAAATAGATTGTAAGAAATTAAAAGATTATCTATGTTAAATATATATACATATAAATTTGTACAAAAAGTGTACGAAATTCGTTCGGAATATACAAAACTCATTAGGAATATCATTTTTAATATATAAAAGAACTTCTTCTAAGACCAATAATACTCAACTTTAATATTAAAAAAACTCTTATTAGAATTAGATATGGATGTTAAGAAATTTAATTATGAAATAATAAAAAAAATATATGCATTGTGAATATGAGTTTATGTTTCTACTAACATCACCGATATATGTTTATCCTAAGAAAAACAAAAGATCACCATGTGAACATCTTCAGCTCCTTGTGCCCTCCTCTTGCCTTTCACATAAACCATGTAGTACTTATCAAATGGGTCTCTATTTCTCTTTTCACTTGAACTTGTTCAAAGTTACCCGAAAATGAATATTTTCATATGTCTTTCCATGCTAACGACGATTAACCATGATATCCCAAAAACAGGAAACTTCACCACATCCGGCCTCTAGGTAAACTGAAATACCTCGCATGAAAGTCCATTTGTTGTCGGCGACACTCGTTCCGTAAGAATGCTACGTATGAGGTAAGTGCTATCAACCCTGATACTATAGGGTATGAAAAACTTAGTAAAAAAATCATTAGTTCATCGTCACTTCCAAATGCGAATGTGCAAACGAAACACGTGTAGCTAGCTACCCCAAGAAACAGGATGGAACCATAAATAATCCTCCGCATCGGCAATCCAATTATGAGCATCATCATCACCCACATCGATGAGAAGAAAGTTACCCCAATCAATGCATAGAAGAACATTGCGCCAAGTGGACTAATAATCATATGTATCGCCTCGTGACGATCTTCGAGAGCGATGCTTCTGTCATACAGAGTTGTATCTTGCCAATAACCACCTAGAGGACAGAGAATGGTTTGGCAGGTAAGGTGGCTGTCATGATCAAGATAGTCACCACAAGTATAGAATTCCACAAATCACTTGTATTGGGAGATCCTTTTCCGATATTCTAACTTAGATTGTCCAGTCCCAACATCTTATTACGTACCTCCATGACTGAGAGACTTTGACTCAAATAGTTTGTCAAAGACGTTTCGGTAAACTCATATCCTAATTTTGCTTTAGCAGCTGTCATTAAACAATTGACCGTATAATAAATATAACGAATATTGCATTAAAACAATTTTAGAAGAAGGGAAAACTATAAGTTCATGACAAATAGATTGTAAGAAATTAAAAGATTATCTTAAATATATATACATATAAATTTGTACAGAAAGTGTACGAAATTCGTTCGGAATGCACAAAACTCATTAGGAATGTCATTTTTAATATACGAAAGAATTATTCTAAGACCAATAATACTCAACTTTAATATTAAAAAAAACTCTTACTTATTAGAATTAGATATGAATGTTAAAAAATTTAATTATAAATTAATAAAAATAATAATTGCATTGTGAAGATGAGTTTCTGTTTCCATTAACATCACCGATATTGTTTATCTTAAGAAAAGCAAAAGATCGCCACAAACTTATTGATCATATTCACCCAGAAATAGGCAAACACTTGGAGTTGATAAGGCAAAATCAGGATATGAGCTTACTAGAACGTCTTTGGCAAACTATTTGAGACGTCAAAGTCTCTCGGTCATGGAGATACGAAATAAGATGTTAGGGATGGACAATCTAAGTTGGAATATCAGAAAATGATCTCCCAATACAAGTGATTTGAGGAATTCTATACTTGTGGTAGCTATCTCTCAATCACGAAGGTACGTAATAAGATGTTGCGGAATTCTATAATTGACATTAAACAATTGACCGTATAATGAATATAACGAATATTGCAATAAAGCAATTTTAGAAGAAGGGAAAAACTATAAGTTCAATGACAAATATATTGTAAGAAATTAACAGATTATATGTTAAATATATATACATATAAATTTGTACAGAAAGTGTACGAAATTCGTTCGGAATGCACAAAACTCATTAGGAATGTCATTTTTAGTATATAAAAGAACTTATTGTAAGACCAATAATACTCAACTTTAATATTAAAAAAAACTCTTATTAGAATTATATATGAATGTTAAGAAATTTAATTATAAATTAATAAAAAAATAATTGCATAGTGATGATGAGTTTCTGTTTCTATTAACATCACTGATATATGTTTATCCTAAAAAGAGCAAAAGATCGCCACAAAATTATTGATCATTTTCACCCAGAAATAGGCAAAACACTTGGAGTTGCTAAGGCAAAATCAGGATATGAGTTTACCGGAACGTCTTTGGCAAACTATTTGAGACGTCAAAGTCTCTGAGTCATGGAGATACGAAATAAGATGTTAGGGATGGACAATCTAAGTTGGAATATCGGAAAAGGATCTCCCAATACAAGTGATTTGAGGAATTCTATACTTGTGGTGGCTATCTCTCAGTCACGGAGGTACGTAATAAGATGTTGCGGAATTCTATAATTGTCATTAAACAATTGACCGTATAATGAATATAACGAATATTGCATTAAAACAATTTTAGAAGAAGGAAAAAACTATAAGTTCGATGACAAATATATTGTAAGAAATTAACAGATTATATGTTAAATATATATACATATAAATTTGTACAGAAAGTGTACGAAATTCGTTCGGAATGCACAAAACTCATTAGGAATATCATTTTTAATATATAAAAGAACTTATTGTAAGACCAATAATACTCAACTTTAATATTAAAAAAACTCTTACTTATTAGAATTAGATATGAATGTTAAGAAATTTAATTATAAATTAATAAAAAAATAATTGCATAGTGATGATGAGTTTCTGTTTCTATTAACATCACCGATATATGTTTATCCTAAGAAGAGCAAAAGATCGCCACAAAATTATTGATCATCTTCACCCAGAAATAGGCAAAACACTTGGAGTTGCTAAGGCAAAATCAGGATATGAGTTTACCGAAACGTCTTTGGCAAACTATTTGAGACGTCAAAGTCTCTCAGTCATGGAGATACGAAATAAGATGTTAGGGATGGACAATCTAAGTTGGAATATCGGAAAAGGATCTCCCAATACAAGTGATTTGAGGAATTCTATATTTGTGGTGGTTATCTCTCAGTCATGGAGGTACGTAATAAGATGTTGCGGATTTCTATAATTGTCATTAAACAATTGACCGTATAATAACGAATATTGCATTAAAACAATTTTAGAAGAAGGAAAAAACTATAAATTCGATGACAAATATATTGTAAGAAATTAACAGATTATCTATATGAGTTCAATTATCCAAAAAAATATGTTTTTGGAAAATAGTTTCTTATATATAAAACAATATACAAATAATAAATAGTTTCTTATATATATAATGATTTTTAGGAAAAAATACATATATCACACATATATATAAAACATATATATACATATAAATATATAAAATAAATATGTAATTAATTTTGTGGAAAATAAATGTGTAATTAATTTTGTGCTTATAATATTTAATATGTGTATATGAATTTGTATAATTTTTAAAATTTAAAAAAGTATAGGGTTTTTTTGGATAAAAAAATGTATATGGTTTAAATTGCGACGAAAAAAAAAGTACAAGGTTTTTTTTTGTATTATCCATTAGATATATGTTAAAATTTGAAAAGTTTAGTTTTTATTTGTCAGTTTAGATATAGTTGAGTATTTAATTTGGAAATGAGATAGTTGAGTATTTAATTTGGAAATTTGGTTAAAGTTCAATATTTAATATGTGAATCTGCCTGATATATATATACAGAAAGAAAGAGTATTACGCGCGGCATGAGAGCGTGAATTGAAACTGAAAAACCCGGACTATATCCATGGGTTTGGGCCATTTTCTCCAAAAACCAAATTTTACGCGCGTGGCCACGGAAATGCTCCCACAAAATAACAGCCCATTACATTAAAAAAATAGATAGTCCATTATATTAAACCCATTTATTTTTTACACGTTAAAAAAGCCCATTCAATTAAATCCATTATTTTTATACATCCCATTGTATTGATCAAAAGAGCCCATTATACTGACAAATACAGCCCATTACAGTCTTTTTTTTTTTTCAAAACTAAAAATTACCGAATGCTATGATACATTTTTTACAGGTTCGTAGAGTGAAAAAAAAAATTAATACAGTCCGGAGTGTGTGTAAATATTTCATTTTTTGTTTGTTCCAATAAATGTATTACATGTTTACTAACTAATTTACCCAAATTTACAAAAGAAAAGAATAAAGAAAATAGTAGTGGTGGGCTGTTTCCGTTTTGGGCCAAATATATATATATATATATATATATATATATATTATATAATACGATACAAGTGTGGTGTTGAGAGAAGGAACGTCACATTGTGGAAACCCACCACCGTGGCAGCACGAGCTTCTACTTCCCCGGTGAGTGGTTCCTCGTCGGTCAACGCTGCTATCTTCCGTTGACTCTATAAACCCCTTTCTATGTATATATATATATAAATATCACCCCAAATTTACAACTAGTAAACACAACCAAATATTACTTCTCTCTCACGCCAGCGCCAACCGATGGCCGAGCCTTCTCATGCTGCCAGAGACACTCACGTCGCCGTCCTCGCCTTCCCCTTCGGCACCCACGCGCCGCCTCTCCTCTCCGTCACGCGCTGCCTTGCCGCCGCTGCACCTGCCGCTCGTTTCTCCTTCTTCGGCACCGCCCAATCCAACTCCGCCTCCGTCGGAGGCGACGGTTTGCCGGCGAATCTGAGGACCTACGACGTTAGCGACGGAGTACCGGAGGGGTACGTATTCACGGGAAAGCCACAGGAGGCGATCGAGCTGTTCCTGACGGCAGCGCCGGAGAGTTTCCGGAGAGGAATGGGGACGGCGGAGGCGGAGGTCGGCCGGAGAGTGACGTGTCTGGTGACGGACGCGTTCTACTGGTTCGCGGCGGAAATGGCGGCGGAGATGGAAGCCGTTTGGGTGGCGTTCTGGACGGCTGGGCCCTGTTCCCTCTCCGCCCATCTATGTACGGATCTCATCCGACGAACCATCGGCCTCCAAGGTTTTCCTCTTTCACTTTTATTTTTTATTCTGACGAGTTATATTCGTGATCCTTGAAATGCGTTCTTTATGGCAAGTAGGAAACTGCTCGAAGAAGAAAGGTCCTCTGGTTGGCAAATTCATATAGAGTTAGCACTATCACTAAACATGTTTTCTCTCTCTAACTTCCATGTCCAAATCACAGAGGTGGATGGACGCAAAGAGGAGAAGCTAGGGTTCATCACAGGAATGGAGAAGATGAGAGTGAAGGACTTGCCAGAAGGAGTTGTGTTTGGAAACCTCGAATCCATATTTTCCCGTATGCTCCACCAGATGGGGCTGGCCTTACCAAAAGCATCTGCCCTATTCCTCAACTCTTTTGAAGAGTTAGACCCTCTTTTAACCTCAACCCTTTCCTCAAATCTCAATCGCTTTCTCAACGTCGGCCCTCTCCCCCTTTCCACCCCTCCTAAAGTCTCGACACTCAATGACACATACAACTGCTTAGCCTGGCTAGACAACCAAGCCCTCGGATCAGTGGCCTACATCAGCTTTGGCACGGTCATGACACCACCGCCCAGCGAGCTACAAGCCATGGCAGAAGGCCTGGAAGCGAGCAGAGTGCCATTCATATGGTCATTGAAGGATAAAGACAGGGCTCATCTACCGAAGGGCTTTCAAGACAGGACAAGAGAACAAGGGCTGGTGGTGCCATGGGCACCACAGGTGAAGGTGCTCGAACACAGAGCAACGGGTGTGTTTGTTACACATTGTGGTTGGAACTCGGTGTTAGAAAGTGTTGCAGGAGGCATACCGATGATATGCAGGCCGTTCTTCGGGGACCAGAGGCTGAATGGGCGGGCGGTGGAGGCCGTGTGGGAGATCGGAGTGACCATTGATGGTGGAGCCTTTACAAGAGATGGATTCGTCAAATGCTTAGATCAAATTCTTGGACGTGACAGTGGGAGGAAGATGAGAGGTAATGCTAAGAAGCTCAAAGGACTTGCCCATGAGGCTGTCTCAGCAAATGGAAGCTCTACACAGAACTTCAAAGACCTGTCGGAAATAATTGTGATGTAACATAATTCATATGAAATAAAGAACTTTGTATTAATGTTTGAAACAAAAAATTGGAATAAGCTGCACAACCACAAACCCCCCCACCCACCCACCAAAAATAACACAGTCTAATATTGAAGCAAAGAGAATATATATATATAAGTGACCCATATAGATAGATATTCCCTACCATTAGCACCCTAATGTGAAAAATCTACATCAATTCACCAAACACTGCTACTTGGTAACACACCCTCTTCTCTTCTAAGCCTTCCAGTTTTCAAAATCGAATGGGAAGTTCTTACTAACAACCCCAAATACAGTGGCGGGGAAGAAAACATCTCGTCCTCCTCCTCGGTTTTCTTCTTCTTCCTCCTTTGCTTGTTGAAGCCTACAATGAATTTCACTCACCAAATGAAAGGAGGCTCCGCCCTATCTTCGCTTTTTCATCACTCACGAGTCCATATCTTCTTGAATTTCATTAGGAGCGATAAGCCCTGGGATCGAGAGCATTCTTTGCCGCTCTCTCTCCCTCTGAGCAGCAGCCTCCTCGGCATAAAGGTCTTTGTTATCCTGAAAATATTGTTTTTTATACACGACGGCAAATGAATAGGAAATTAGTTCGAGTTTACCAAAGAATGGGAATGTAGAATAAGGGATGGCGGAGAAACCAAAATGTGGTTACCTGCGCTGAAAATTCTTTGGACTGCACAAGGAAATCGCGTATAGTGTTCTTAAACGTCGATACGTCATTTCTCGACTCAAAAAGTCCATTGACGAATTGTGTGACCTGTGTATTTATGTTTTCAAGATCAGTGAGTGGAATCAAAGGAGATCTGGAAAAACAAAGATTCTGGTTTGATTTACCTCAGCTGCAGTCATATTGGGGAAAGATGTGCTCAGGAGCTTTATGGTGTATTCGCGAACAAAGGCGGAATTGTTTGGATATGGATAAGGTACTGTTGCCGCATCCCACAAAGGTTCCGTCAAAGATCCACTCTCAACCTGAACCCATAGTCAAACCCATAAGTAAAGAAAACATCCAGCAAGTAAATGAACGAGGAGTCCATCAGGAAGGGCATGCTTACCAGGCAAAAAAGATGCTGCAGCACCAATACATGCAACTTGAAACCAGGCTTATGGAAGGTGTCGGTCAAAACGGCAAATATTTCTTGCTCAATTTGCATAAAGTATGTCCGGTAGAATTGATTACAAAACTCAGAAGCCTATTAAAGTTACAAGGGATGTTACATCAACCTATAGGCTGACATGCAAATAGCTACAAACAAAAGGAAGAAAAAGCACCAAACCTGAAAGTTCTTCAGCATCTCAAGCAAAAGATTAAGCCCAGTTTCGGCGATATTTCTTTCGGTATGCCTAAACGCCCAGATAATTGAATCTATCACTAGCTTCAGTTGCTGGTGAATGACAAGAAGGCACAAGATGAAATAAGTGCAAGGACTTGTACGAAAATAAATCTATCAACATATAACCAGATAATACAATAAACTGAACCAGAATAAACTAGATGAATGAAATACAAATGATGGCTACAAATTCCTTGGATGTAAAAAAAGCCAAAATAAATGCAAAAACATATTCACCAACCTGACTTGACAGCCGTATCAAGGCAGGGAAACAGAAAGTAGCAATAGCACGAAGTAATGAGAAAAATTTCAGGCGATGCTCTGGGTAATCTTCAAAATTTTTAGTTATCATCTGCAGGACAAATAAAAGTGAGTACATCAACTACAATACACAACACCAACTAGTAAGTCATATCAACAAGTCTAGTCTTTATGGTGAATAAAAAAATAGCCAAAACAAACATTTATGAAGAAACAAGAAAGAATTATGTTAAAGAAGGTCATCCAAAATGACACACTCTACCAAGTGTATGCCTATAAACATAAGTCAAAGTACAAACCAAGTTTGGATAGCTGTCTAGACGACCCCATTTCCCCTATAAATTAAACACATAATACATCTTTGCTTTTCCTAAAGCTGTAGAACATGGTTCGTCGTGGAGAGACAACAACTAAGCATTAATTAGCTAACGATAAGCCATGGCTCATATAAAATTTACCTCCAGCGTACACTGGAAAACAGCTTCAAATATGCGGGGCACATCATCAAGCATTGCAGCCTTGTACCTGCACGACATGTCATGTCACATGTATTAATATTGCACGAATCCAATGATAGTAGATTTTGTATCACGTCATGCAGTAAGGCTTCTTTTGGAATACCAAATAGCCTTAGATCTAGAAACAATTTCGCATCAATCTGTTCATGTAATCCATGATGATTATTAAATAACAAAGAACAAGATAATTACTTGTTTATTATCGTTGCAAATAGTGATAGAACTTCAGATTCCCTAGCATCAGGGACGTTTCTTGCATAATCGCCAAGAACAGGATCCATCATTGGCGGCACAAATTGTTTTCCGATGTGTGGCTGGTCTTCAGCTTTGTCTAAAAATGTTTCTATCAGTTTAAGGGTTTCCCTCTTAACAGACCTGTCCAATCAGAATAAAAATATAACATTATTCAAGTTTATAGAGAGAGACATTCACAACCTCTCACTGTGTTTATCTTAGGTACAAAAGCTAATCCTACCGTAGAAGTTTAACAAAAGATGTTCTTGAAGCATAAGGGCCTCCACCAGCAATGCTACCCGATACAAGCTCACTGTACATTCTGTTGCAGCAATACAATGAAAAACCAAATTAGAGTTCTCAAAGATTGTGTAACATGGACAGCTATTGTTGTACAATGGGTTTACCTGTATACATTCAGCATATCCAAGAAGATCAAGGATATTTGCGACAGAAAGTATGTTCCAAGAGAAGTTGCAACACTAGTATTTGTCTGCAATGCACAAACCGAAATGTATTAGACTTCATCACAGAGCCAAACCAAAATCTACACTAAGACCACTAGATAGACCAGCTCAACATAACGAAAACACGGAATCATGCTTCCTTATCATATGCAACGAAATTCTATTTCATAGATAAAAAGTAGCAGCACACGGCAACTCCAGATAAGCTTCAGATAACCATCAATGTGTAAAAGTAAGAAGTCAGCAGACCTGGAAGATGTTGAGTACAGTACGTATCACATCTTGATCCTTAAGGAAATCTACACTCTGGCGTGCCTGTCCTATGATTTCTGCCCATTTCTGCAATACAGAAGTGAGTTAGTTTTAATCAGCTCAGCCTATAAAAATCCAAGAAGCTAGAATTATTAATTAACAGACCTGGTTTGGGAGAGCCATCAACCTCTGGAGGTATTCATCCCTCTTCTGAGGATCTGATTCCGCTTGGATCATTTGACCAACCTGAAGAGAGAAGGTTAAATTGCAACAAGAAACAGCTTTGTATCTCCACACAAGCGACATCTGGAAAAACTTACAGATTCATAAAAGGTGTGAATCTGATGAGGCTCGAGATCTGCAACAGTTGTTGCAAGGCCCGATAGAAGTTCAGATACAAATGGTTCACTTTCTCCAACCTGAAAGTGCAAGAAGCTAATTTTATGATCTCAATTTTTAAAAGATTGTGTAAGAATTTAATACTTGCATATGCATACCTGGACGATAACAAACTTGCGCTTGCACTTCTGAACAATTTTCAGGAATGTATCACAGGCCATATCCTGAAGGAAATCATTGCATATTCAATGTTTTTAACGGCAAATTTAATCAGAAAACAGCAACTGCAAACAGCACATGGTAACGTAATTGGATTTCACCCTCTATATATCCAACCAGTACATTGCACTTAACAGTCCAATATTTAAGACAGCAGAAGATTGTAAGAGAACCACTACCTGAACACCTGGATGCGTCTCATGCATGAATTCAAACAACTTGTTCACAACTGTCTTCAGAAATTTCCAGTGGGCTCTTAAAAATCTTGGATACTGTCCGACAACATACCTGGAACATAGGGAAAGCATTAAAAAAAATGAGAATTCTCCCAGGAACAAAGCCTCAAAGTTCTTAAGGTGAAGTATGCATAAATCTTATGCTGGTATCCAACGGAAACAGCAAATGACTAAAAGAATCCTGATATCTGTCAACTCTATCCTACATAGAAATCCAAGATTAGTGTCCATGATGGAGAAAACTTACATGATATTGCTGGCAATAACGGCTTTATTATCTTTACCCTTGGTGATCTCACATAAATTTAACAAATCACGGATAACCATCACCAAAAATCTGTTTTCCTGACAAAGACATTGAAGTTCAAATACATCAGTTATAGACACAACACATAAAACACCTATCACAACCACTGAAAGAAATGGTCAAACAGATGAAAAATCGTAAAAATATGGCAGGTGATGAAAGAGATTCTTGCAACAGCGAATAAGTATATATGATGCATCAAAAAGGTAAACACACAATGATAAAGATATGTGATGGAGAAGTTACTACGTCACAAAACAAAACTATCAACTTTATGCACAAAATAAAAGAAATAATTCAGAGGGCAACCATGACAAGCAACAGTGTAAATCATACCTGTTCTTCTGCCATGGACCCAGATATAGATCCAATAGCCCAGCACAGCGTGTTCAGGTTGTTCCAAGTCCATTCCTCCCCACTTAATTGTTTGCTGAGTTTCCTCAACATCTTTAAAGGTAAATCAAAAGATGATCAATAGAAAAAGGTCAGAGAAACTGAGACATTGAGCCTTAGATAACACAGTTGAATTCAGTGATTTAGGGTCTAGATTTGCACAAGAAGATTCTACATAATAGGTTACATGCTACTGTCTAGACGGCTACTGACAACATAGTGATCATAATTCTCTAGCTGTTAATTCCCAACTGTTTTTACGTAAACCGTCAGCATAACTACGCTATCATAAGAAACACATAAATAAACTCTCCCTCTTGTAAAAGCTACCTGTTTTTCGGTATCATCATGATCAAGGTGTGACAAATAGATCAGTGTCTCTCGCATGATCTGCAACAATAGAAAATAACAAATGAGAACCAAAAAAAGAAAAGGCTCCCCGAGGATGAAATTACATGCACACCAAAATGAAGAATTGAGTATGATACTGTTACAGTGTTACTCTCTAATCACAACATTACAATGCATTCACAGTATCTTGCCTAAATGAAAATGACCTAGATTCTGTGTCAAACCTAGACCAGTACCTTATACTGGACAAGAACATCATTGTCTTTCATAGTTTCACGGACAATGTTTCCATTTTCATCTTCAACAATTAGCACTTCTTCAGGCTTTGCCATGCGACTTATCATGAGTCCTCTTAACTTTGACATTGAACCAGCATAAAGTTGCCGCCGCTGCATGACTTGAGAGCCAAGACCATCAACCATATTCGGAAGGAACGGCATCTGCAAGTAATTCCAAACCCAAGGTGAGTAAGCACATCAAAGCATGGATAGCTCCACAATGACTTAAGACATGGCACACGTGAATGAGAAAAAAATATATGATACTACCTAAATGTTCAACACATCAAAGATATCTGATATACAGGACCAGTATAGCCCTAAAAAGTGTAACAGTGCAAACACATGGCCGTTGGTGATATACCTAATTAATAGTCTTGGCTAAGAATCACACAAGTTATAAAAGAAGATTAAATTTTGAATCCACATTAGTTCCATTCTGAAATGCAAAATATAACTTTCCTTTAAACCAAGGATTCTTATTAGTATGTTGCAGATAGACAACAAAGAATCCTTTCGTTTTTCTAAATTCTGGTTGAATGCAGCACAAACAATAGTTCAAATGTTGAAGTAGCTGAAGTGTATTACAAGCATGTTGTCGGTATACTTAGATGCAGTAGGCAATATCAACCTAATATCTGAAATATTGTTTGCAAAGCTTCCAACAGATTATATCTCCTCATAACTCTAACTGATCGGACACGTATTTAATGCTTTAATGTATACTATACGCAGGGCAATTTGCTTCTCGAGAAGTATACTGCCAGGATTCCAATGCCTCAACTAAGAAAAATGCAGTTCTAAATAACATCTAACGAAGAAAGAGAAAAACAAGCCACAGTAGTTATGGATTCCATCCTACCTGTAATCCCATTAGGCTTGCAGTTACAGCTGGATTATCGGCATTATGGTGTGCATCAAACAGCTCCAAAACCAATGAGTTCCAATAATCCAAACAAACCTGTTTAATCACAAGCAGCAAACGATGTCAATTTCCAAAGCATTAGATGGAACACAAAATACCATTCCTACCTGCCAACATAGAAAAAGAAACAAAAGTAACTGCATCAACAACAATAACAGTAATAATTGTTAATTCCAAACCTTGAACACTTCAGTGTCTTCAACATATGATATATTGATGAGATATTCCAGACCCGCGAGTAATACAGATACATTTTCTGGGGCAGATTCTAGGACTCGTATATGGAACTGCAAATAAGGGAAATTTGAGACAGCAATGACATTTGATACTATCAAAATGCTTCCACCATAAAAGTTAGTACCTTATATGAATTAAACCACACCCGCCAAAATCTAGAATTCTATTTCGCCGCACCATAGGATATCTTACTGAATCAGAAAGAAAATTTACCTTGAAAAATGAAGTGAAAAACAATGCCAAATTCTGGATAAATGCCTAGAAGAAAATAGAAAATACAAAAAGTCAAATCATGATAAGTTAAAGAAAACAATGAGTCCAGCTGGAACTTAATGCACCTAAAATAATTACCTGTTCTTCACTACTTCCATTTGCATATGCATCAGAGATATTTGTAGTCGGATGGAGAATTGCCTACAGATGTGGAAAACAATCACAAACATCAAACAAGAAACCAAGAATAAAATCAGTTATATGTTAAACAAACACATAAACTTACTAGACATTAAACTAACAAGGATAGAACTATCATTCTATAATAGCCTGAGAAAACAAATTGAAGCGAAGCAAGCAAGACAACAGGCATTACTTGCAACTGTGCCATGAATATGTTGTACATCTTAACATATTGAACATTGTAGAAGTCCCCAAAATTAAGAGCTGCAACCTGCAAGAAAAAGCCCCCGTCTCCAATCAATACAAAATCACAGAAAAACAATGATTTCATGACAAAATATCTGAGACCACAAACCAAAGTACCTCCGTCAGACATTGAAGAGTGAGATTCCTATAAGCTGGCACAGGAAAGAATTTAAGGAGGGTCTCCAGCTGCAAATTACAGGAAGAAAAGTGAGAACATAATTGTGATGTCCATTATCACCAATCTTAATCCAAGTATGTTTACCAAAGGAGACTCAAAGATATAGCCCAAGGGAATCCAGGAAAGGTAAGCATGCAGAGAAGACAGAGTTGCGCGTATAAGCTCTGGTCTTTGGGAAGCTGAGAGAACATATAGGCACAGCTCGTGAATGAGTTGAAACTCACTGTAAATAATAAAGAAAAAATGGACAAAAAATCAGATATCCAAATAAGACAGAAGATGTATTAAATATAGTTAGAAGAATTAATATCAAATTAAGATACCTGTTCAAAGATTGTTTCAGTTCTTTGATCTTCTGCTGTGTCATCTCTCCTCTTGAGAAATCAAAAACCTCCTCACTTAGGAGCTAACAGAAAAAAGAAAAAGAAATGTTATCTGTTTGCAGTAATAAATGAAAGCAAAAGCATGTCAATAATACTTACTTTCAAAATAGCCATGCAATTCTCGCAGATGGTTTCACTGGTTTTAGCAGCAGTAACTAGGTCAGGGATAAAGCTTCTCCACTTAGCTGGCCACTCATGCTTTACAATCTGCATGCATCTCGTTATATGTTATGCCCAAGACCAATTCAATTTCGATCAACTTTGGTAAAACCTTACAAGAATACAACACTAGAATCCATTTCTAAATAAACAATCTTCACAGCAAATACCCCTAAGCTACAAAAAATGAAAGGAGAAACAGCTGGGCATTTTTCATGTAGTCAATTACACGGATACATGAAAGATTTAGTGCAATTAAGTAAATGCATTCACTACTGGCAGAAATTCATGGCAATACCTGAACCAAAATGATATTTAGCTTGTTGACATAAAGCCTTTCCGATCTGAAAGACGCATCATTACTAGAGAGCTGCACATAAATCCACAAAAGAATACAGTCAAAATTAACCACAAGACTATCTAAGAAATATTTATACAATTACAAAATACATACCTGTACAATGACTTCAGAGATGTAATTTTTCATTCCATCTCGTTGCTCAACAGGCAGCGCATTCCATCTATACTTGATAACACCTTCTAGGACCTGAAAGCAGAGGCCATGGAAACCTTCATATATCAATTACCCTATTTGCATGGAAACCTTCATATATCAATTACCCTATTTGACATAATTGACTTAGGGAACACGAAACAACTTGAACAAGAAATATCATTATAAGATATAAGATATATATTCAAAGGTTTTAACCAGCTATTTTCAATATGTACAAGCGTTTCATACTGATAAAACGAAGCATTTCTAAGGACAAATCTGAATCGTATAAATAGGTGTCACAACGTAACTGCTTGATTCTTCAGAAAGTTATCGTTTCCTTAACTAGCATATACAATGTATGAAACAATGGAACCTGTTTCCACAACTCTTGGATGTAGAAGGTATATCATATGGAACGATGCTAAGAGATATAAGCAGAAGAATAGCCGAAAATAACAATGAAATCTCTAATTGGCAACACTGCAACAGCCAACGCTAACAAAATAAGGGATGGTAATACTTACTTGAAGGGCAAAGAACTTGGTGTCCAGATTTTTTGTGTTTTGAAGAATGTGAACCACTTGGAGCCACATATCTGGATTAGCTTGTAAATCCCGCAAAATATGGTCGGCAGCAGCTCTCTGAGCAACACATTTTGGGAATAAAATGAAGTTAATTCATAGAGAAAACATGATGGCAGATAAAGTGGAATTTTACTTTCGAGCAGAAACAGGTGCAGCAGCAGCAATCAAGTATAGATTGAATTATCGAAACAATATCGCGCTTCTAAAGATATCTGAAATAACGATGTTTCACAATTTATAAGACTAATAATGCGGCTATAAAGTGTCATGATCGGAAAATAACTTTTCAATGCAAACTGCCTAATGGTCCTCTCTCCTTTCATTATGATTTAAGCCAACAAGAGCACACAAAGGTCGCGGATTGCTTCCATCCCAGGAAAAGCAAAACATTTAAACACAGACGGAAAGCACACGCCGAGGAGTTTAAACTCAAAACCTAGAAAAACAACCAAAACCTCATCCAATTCTTCCGAGAACACCCACAACATAACGGAAGACAAACAGGTACCAGCGCGGCTAAAACCCTAACACCGAAGCAGTCGTAAAACGCCCCCCTTTGCACAAATTTCACACGCAATCCAGAAGAAAACGGACGAAACACCATAACCCCGAATATGAAATCAATTATCTCTTCCCTAAATTTACCGACAGGCAAGAAAACATAGCCGGATACCAGAGAAATCGACCCACCTCTTCCTTAGATCCGGTGCCATAGAAGGCAGCCACGGTGGCATCGAGGAGAGCGACGTCAATTGGTTGGCTCAAGTCCCTTAGCTTCTCGGCCGCCATGGCTGAGATGCGAAGCTCGAGTAGAATCGTCGGATACCGAAAGCAACAGGAGAGACTGTAGCAGTGGAGGAGAAAACCCTAGGAGAGAGAATAAAAAGGGCGGAAGAAAATATTCTAGAGAGAGAGTATGGAGAGCAAAAGGAGCGTCGTATAAATATAGAGGAGTTCCTGAAGACAGCTTAAACTTGACGCAGGGAGGGGAGACAAAAAAGAGCGACTTTGAAAATTGTTTTCTTGTTCTTTTCCTCATATTTCTATTATTTATTATTGATTATATAAGCTAGGATAATCTTTCCTTTTAATTTTTTAAAATGCAATCTAACATTTAAAGTCATAATGAAAAAGAAATATATATTAGATTTGGAATATTGATATTTAATTTTGTATAACAATAATCATAATCTGTCTAGTTACCCAAAAAAAACATAATTTGTCTCATAGAATAGTTTGATCTTTCACCAAATCGATCTAATATTCATTAGCCATTAATTATCTTTTAAAGATCTGCATGTGATGCATGACAATAACTTATATTTTCATAATTCTATTATATTATTTCATTCTCAAAAGTAAATCTGATTCCATATTAAATGTAATCCCCATTGTAAGAAAAAACTAATAAATCTATAAATACCATAAATTGTTTAACAATTATTCATGATAGATGTTTTAGTCTGTAGAATAGCTGCTCCTTTAATTCTTTTGATGCAATTCACAAGTAGAAATGAAATAATTGAAAACCATACCGGATCACATGTTTTTCGGTAAACCGGTAGGGGATGCTAAACCGGTCAAGCAAAACAGGTATAAGGTTTTGGACCGGAGAGGAAGAATCCCATACAACAAGGCGTAGAAATGAAACGGTGTGCGTAATCAGGGCGTGAAAAGTATATTCTGAAATCCAAATCTAAAGGCGAAGAGGCACTCCGACCGAGACAAGGACATGGCTTCGACGGTGGTGAAAAGTGCGTTGCAGGCGATCAAAGAGAGAGGCCTGGTCGGTTTCTTACGGCTTCTCCGGGAAGAGGGCTACACGTCAGTTCTTCTTCTTCGTCTTCTTCTCTCGCGCCTTGTTCCTCGTTTGATTTCGATTATTTTCCTCTAGGGATTGCCTCGATTCGATCTGTTTGATTCAGGAAACCCTAGGAAATGCGAGTTTTGTTGGTTTCGTTGGATCTTCCTTTATTTCGATTGAAGATTATAGATGAACACGCGCTTTTCTCTATGCTTGTTTGTGTATATAGATTTGTCGGAATGTATCGGTAAGGAACGAATCTTATTCTAGGATTTGTCTGAGCGGAATGGGTCTATGGAAATTTTGTCTATTTGTCATCGAACAGCCATTGTAGTTGCTGCGGATTATCCTTGAAGTATCCTTTAAAGCTTTGGAATATTTGGCTTTTATTTTTTCTTCTGGAAATCAAATATGTAAGCTCTTTGATAATTCTTCTTCTTCCCATGTCATGGTTCAAATGAGGGGAACTCTTACTATTGATTCCTACTCGAGCGTTCGGTCTAATTCCTTCATCCTTCTGTAGCCTCTCCATGCTTAGGTGTTCAGTTCATGACCGTTCAATCCCATGATTATATGCGCTTTTTTTCAGCATTCTTTTTCTGGAATCGTGCCTCTCGAGTTCTCGGCATCTGCTAATTGCTTGTTTTATACCTTTTCCCTCATTACAGGAATTGCCTGACGGATGGAAATCTCTTGTAAGTACAATCTATACTCTTATATATGTGCTGGGAGGTTCATCCCTTCTAAAACACGCGCATATGTTTTCCAGTGGCTCAACAAGCTGCTGCAGGTTCTATGATTGCATTTCTGATGGAATATAGATCCCTGACTGCCAGTACTGAATACTCCGTAATGATTTTCATTTCTTACCGGTCATCCTGTTTGTCTTTCTCTTGTTTGAAACATTGACATAAATGCCAGATCGAACTTTTGGCATCCGATTATGTTGCATGTTGATCTTAAAACTCCACAATAGCTTAAAATATTGCAATTCAAAGTTGGAAACTTTCTCTTCTCTTATTGTAAGAGGCTTGCCTGAGGTCTCCTGGGTTGGAGAACTTTGCTATGATTCTTGCTAGATGTTTTCTGTTGAAGGATTGTGAAATCTTGATGTCTGAATCTGTGTTCTGTTGTATGATGTTATTTTTCTTGTTGCGCCAAGCTTTTCCTATTTCAGATACTACAAAATAATATATGCAGCATAACTAAACTGACTGACATAAGATCTTTGATGTGCATATGCATCTTTTATTCATTTGATGTTCTTTGATTGTTATGGAGATAAGAACGTTTGGATACCTCATGATCAATAACATTTTTTTTATTTTTTACCAATTAAGGCAAACGAAAATACACAACATAGGAGCAACAGTTGTTGGTGTTGATAAATTCGGTAACAAATATTACCAAAAGCTGGGCGACACTCAATACGGTTTGTAGTTTGTACATCTTTCCATTTTGCCTTGTGATGTCCTTCAGTATTTGCTTTTGCTTAATGTCAATACTACTTGCAGGATTCAGAATACTTGTTGCCTATATCGTATACTATTTGAAAAAAATTGCTTATATTTATCATTCAACAAAATCAAGGCTAGGGTTGTTAAGGTTTTCAGGAAATATATAATCATCTTGTCGCGTGGTCATAGGTTTCACAGCTTGTTCCCACATGTCCAAGTACTATATGGTATGAATATGCAACTAAAACACACTACTAACCGTTTGCAGGAAGACACAGATGGGTAGAATATGCACAGAAGGATCGTTATAATGCGTCTCAGGTACCGGCCGAGTGGCATGGATGGCTCCACTTCATGACCGATCACACTGGAGATGAGGTAAGCCTCTTCAGAGACTCAATCTCAAATCTCTACATTAAGGGTTTTATTAATAAAATATCCATTTATAGGCGATCTCGAGCATAAGTAGTATTAATCTAATGATCATCATACTGAATGAGAAATTTCATTTTGAAGCTCCTCATGCTGAAACCGAAGAGGTATGGGCTTGAGCACAAAGAGAACTTCTCGGGAGAGGGTGATGCCTACATTTACCATTCAAAGGGACACGCTCTAAACCCCGGGCAGAGGAGCTGGACTAGGTACCAACCTTGGGAACCCGCTAAGTCTGATAATTGAGTTGAGATGAACTGCAAGTGTTGTTTGCTTCTGTTTTCTTGTAATAAAGATCGGTGGACCTGACGCTTGAACAATTCAGATTTCCGAAACTCGGGTTCTGGTTAAATATTTGCTTGATGATTAAACTTTTGGAAAGCAGGACTGTTTCCCATTAATGGAAAATTGGATTATATATCGTGTGGACTCAATGCAGTTTAGGGGGCATCGGCTTGAGGGAGACGACGACTTCAACTTGGTTTTTGTATTGGGTTTATGTTCGTTCCAGCATACCATAAGGTAAACACTTTCATTAAACGTACCCATCACCACTTTTTTTTTTTGGCGGCGGAGGAAATCAAACCTGTCATTGTCATATCAATTTTGGTTGCGGCACTGCAATTATATGCTCATCCGACCATTAAAAAAATGCAAAATATTTTAATATTCTTCGGAAGATCATTTTTTTTATTAATCACCATACTTGCAAACAGAGTTTCCAAATGAAGTAAATCTTTTACTTAGTATTCGAATGTATTATTATATTATACAAACAACTTCTTTTTTCGGCCCATAATTTATATCATTTATTTGAAGATGCAAAAGAACATACAAAGAATTTATCATGAACAAAATCTAGCATGGACCGGCAACCTAATATGTACAATGATAAATAAGTATAGCGGTTGATTGCCAAAAACGGAATGAAGTGACGAGGTGGACAGACGAAAAGAAAAAGCTTGTGGCTGCTATTACTCCCTCTGCGAAGCCCATAAGGCCGACACTTTTCGGCGTCGGAGAATACCAGAGAGAGAGAGAGGGAATGGCGAGCACCGGAAGAGATGGCGGGGCCACGGCGAGCAACAAACAGGTCATTCTGCGAGATTATGTGACCGGATTCCCCAAGGGGTCCGACCTCATCGTCACTACCACCGCCGTCGAACTTAGGGTTCAGACGGAATCTCCGACGGTGCTAGTGAAGAATCTCTACTTGTCCTGCGATCCCTACATGCGAATCCGCATGGGCAAACCCGATCCTTCATCTCCTGCGCTTTCTCAACCCTACGAACCCGGCAAGGTGCGTCTCCGTCGCTCCCTGTTTATGGGATTCGGTGGAGAAGTTCGAATCCAGTTACATTTCGAGATCATTAGATTCAAAATTATGGGATTCTGTACAGATCCCCTCTGTTTCCTTTTGTTTACTTGTTGCTGAAGGTTTCGATGCGATTTGTGGCAGCCTCTCTTAGGGTTTGGAGTGTCGAGAGTAATAGATTCTACCCACCCGGATTTCGAAAAGGGCGACTTGCTTTGGGGGTTTGTCGGATGGGAGGAGTACAGTGTCATCACTCCAATTCCTAACGTGCACAACAAGATCCACCATATGGATGTTCCGTTATCCTACTACACCGGGCTACTTGGTAAGGTTATCTCGGCTTTCTTCTCGGTCAAATCATCACTTTGGGCGTGCCCAGATATGTAACTTGATGAGAAAGGAATCCTGCTATTTTGTTGATACATGCGTGGTCTAGAGCTGGATAGTAATCTGCATGGACCATTGAATCTAACAAACATTATCCAAAGCTTAGGTAGGAATTGATTTATAGATGAAAATGGACTGTAGTGGTGTCCACTGTCCTTCATGGCTTTGCATTGTTCTGACAGGTATGCCCGGCATGACCGCATATGTTGGGTTTTATGATATATGTGCTCCTAGGAAAGGCGAGTTTGTCTTTGTATCCTCTGCATCCGGGGCTGTTGGTCAGCTTGTGGGTCAATTTGCCAAGTTGATGGGTTGTCATGTTGTCGGAAGCGCCGGAAGTAAGGAAAAGGTGAGCAGAGAAGAGACTTAGCTGGAACTTTATTTAGATTTCTTGTCGGGTCTGATGTATGTAATGTATGCTTCAATACATTTGCTCTGTCTTTTCCATCAAGACAAGACGGTGACTTGCCTTGTTAACCGCTTGTTGTCAGGTCGATCTCCTGAAGAATAAGTTCGGGTTTGACGATGCGTTTAACTACAAGGAAGAGCCCGACCTTGATGCTGCCCTGAAGAGGTAAGTCGAGCCCCTTTATCTCAGCCTGATGGTTTTTGCAATGTTTCCATTGCTCTTCATTTCGGTTTATCCTTGTCTGTTACCAGGTGTTTCCCCGATGGCATCGACATATACTTTGAGAACGTGGGAGGGAAAATGCTCGACGCAGTGCTTCTAAACATGAGAATGAATGGCCGGATCGCAGTCTGTGGAATGATTTCTCAGTACAACCTGGAAGACCCTGAGGGAGTGCACAACTTGGCCACTGTCATCTACAAGAGGATCCGTATCCAAGGGTTCATTGTTTCGGATTACTTCCAAAGACACTCCGAGTTCTTGGACTTTGTGCTTCCTTACATCAGAGAAAGGAAGATAACCTACGTAGAGGACACAGTCCAAGGGCTTGAGAACGGACCTTCCGCTCTGATCGGACTCTTCCATGGTAATAATGTCGGTAAACAGGTTGTCGTGGTTGCTCCTGAATGAGGTCGTACCATGAAGTTAGTTTGGATTAGCGACAATGGTTGTCTTGTGAACAGAGGACTGATTAAGTAAATTAAATAAAAAAAGTTTTTTTTTGTTGTCTTGGGTTGGGTCGGGTGAGATTTCTACTCATCAGTATAAAATCAAAATATTCTCAAGTCGCTTGTGTTCTATGTTTCACAACGAAGTCGCTTTGGTCATTCTCTCTCTAGCGGGCAGGATGAGTCAATCTTTGTCCTCAATTTGGTTTGGCGGACTTTTTTTTCTGTAAATTATCGCAAACCCTAATCGTGCTGTAGGGTCTATTGTTGCGGGCGATTCTTGGTGAGGTTGCGAACCATCGAGTTTCGATGGCTGGGTCATCTGCCGGTGGTCCGAGTCATTTGTCGGCGGCGTCGCCAACTCCTAAAATTCTGCTCGCGAAGCCCTCAGTCGGTCCGATCGCCGGAAAATTTGGCCGCGGCAGCGCTGAAGATGAAGCCCAACATCATCGCTCCCGCCTCCCTCCCGTCAGCTCCCTCAATATACTCTCCGATTCTTGGGATTTCCACATCGATCGCTTTCTTCCTGTAACCCCCCCCCTCCTCTCTCTCTCTCTCTCGTGTTTTGACCTTCGCAAGCGGTAAAATCTGCGTGGTTGGTTTTTCTTTCTTCTTGGAAGTGAAAAAGGTTAAACATCGTTGTTTCTGTGAAATTTTGGCTTTATCCGATGTAAGTCAAAGATGGTGCTCGATACAATCATCTGATGGATCCTTCCAAGCTAACCATCTTTCCTTGATCTACCTGCCATTGATGATGTATATCAATTAACGTATATATGCCATTTGGAAATGGAGTTCCATGCTGTTGATCCTCAGAAACTGATTGTAATTTCACTTTGGGTTCTTCTTGGGTTTTCTTTTGGTCAGTTCCTGACTGAGAATACCGATTTCACGGTGGTTGGTGTGATTGGTCCTCCGGGTGTTGGCAAATCGACAATTCTGAATGAAATTTATGGCTTTGATGCGAGCTCCCCTGGTGAGTATTCTAAATCTATGTCATGTCCTCCAGGTTCCACAGTTGATAACTATTCTGCACGTGATTCTGTTAAGGTTCAGACTCGACTCTGTAGTACTTATCAGATTCATGTCTGAGCAGCAATTTATTTGCAGTTGTGAAGAACTTAGATTGGACAGTTGTCATGGTCATGTGAACAGCATGGAGGTTTTCTTACAAGTCTGTTGTTATATTTGGAAATGCTTGGTCAGGACATGGATGTCGGATTAATCATGTTAAGCTTATTTGTTTCTCTTCCCACATTGTAGTAATGTATCCATTGCCTCCATCACCATTTCTCATGCTGAGCATTGTCGTTGTGGCATGTATGTTTTTTAAAACAATGAAAGTGTTGTTATCTTCCTAGTTCCCCTCAAAGTTACGGAAGGTTGCTTATTTGCAGGAATG
>NW_010966372.1:613388-656606 GCF_000463585.1 Tarenaya hassleriana
AACTGTCGACAGGAATGCTACAACCATTTGCAATACAGTCTGAAGAGATCAGAGCAATGGCGAAACATTGTACGATTGGCATTGAACCGAGGATTTCTGCCGAGAGATTCATCCTTCTTGATACCCAGGTTTTATGCAGTGGTCATTTCTAGTATCTCTGTTTCATTTGATCCCTTAAATGCTGAACCATCGTCCATAAACCAGACATTTTGACGTGCATATCTGTTTGAAGGATTCGTCTAGCATGTGAAAAGCAATTGAATATTAGAAGAAAAAAAGGACTCTTGTTTTCTGACCTCATCGCTGTTTATGTTTAACCATCATCTATCTTCACCGGTAACATAGTCGAGATACACAAAACTCGTATAAATTTTGCAGCTAGCAGCAAATTCCCAATGTTTTTTTTTGTATGATCCGCCATTAGAGTTTATGTGTATAGCTCATTACTTGTAATTTGGATAATTGATATCATATGACTGCAAAAGTAAGTTACTGAATGCCATTCTTTGGGTTCTATTTATAAAGTCTCTATTCCTTGGCAACTGGAGCCAGTGATCAATGAAGCATCCCTTTTTTGGCCAGCCTACTGGGCTAAGTACCAAGCATTTTTCCTTTTCCGAGTCAGTCAAATCCTGCCTAATTCACTCATTCCTGGGAAGACACTGAATTTTTGTTCTCGAGAAGTGTTTGAAGAGATATCTGAAGAATGTCACGTTTGGTGGATAATTTCTTAATCATAATTAATTATGTGTGTACTGGATACTGTGAAAGACCCACGATCTCCAATCTCCTCAATGAAGTTGATGCTTCATTGCACAGGTTTTGTTTCTCATCGATTTCATTCCTTCTCTGCAGCCTGTCTTCAGTCCATCTATTTTGGCTGAGATGATCAAACCTGATAGCTCATCCAGTATTCCTGTCTTGGCTGGCGAATCTTTGACTGCTGAGTTGGCTCATGAAATAATGTGCATCCAGGTATCTATTAAGTAGAAGAATCCGTGTTATGTTTGTTATATGGTAATGCTACATGAAACTGGGTGGGTGCATTTTTTTTTTTACTCCAGCTGTGGTTTGAAGATGTGACCATCAACCTTGGAGATGTGAATCTGAGCGTATTACTTGGTTGATATTTAATTATTTATGCTGTTCACTTTGTAGGCCTCCATGGCTTTTCTTTCCCCCTTTTGTGTTCAACCCCTTCCCTTAATTTCCTAGAATTGATGCTGCTCGTTTATTTATTTGAGGTCGAGGTTGAGATCTAATCAAATCAATGGTTTTTGATTTGGTGCAAGGAACAATTCTAGCTGGGTATCCTCTTAACATCTATATGTCACATCTTGTTGGTGGTGTCTGAGGGAGTTCATGAAGATAACATGTGGCATCTGATGTCAACGGTATCACTTGTCTTATACTTCGGTCCTTTTAGCTTACGTTTATAAATATTGTGATTTCCCTGATTCTCTATGGAAAACAAGATGGCATCCAGAATGCACTTTATCTTTCATTTTCACTGGGCTAATCTTGTCGGTCTCGATGAGCAGATACACCTAATCTTCAGAAGCAGACACATTGATATACTTTTAGCTTTGAGCAATTAATATGATTTTTGTAATTTCTTTGATTTCATGATCATATGGAGCATGCTTAAGCAAAATCAATAAAAGAACTCATAAATCTCTGGGAAACAGGTGAGATACATCGTTAACTCGGAATTCCTGAATCTTTATGTAACTGATGGTGCAATTCTTATCCTTGATCTAGTCCTATATGATTCCATGAAGATTGTCCGACCGGAACCTCAATATTACTAATCTTTGCCAAAGCCTAGGAACGGGGAAATATTTTGGTAAATTTTGCAGAAAGACCTTCCTGGTATCAATTATGTTGCATAGTGAACACTGGTTGGTGAATATCATTGAAACTGAGGCATCAAGAAGTCTTCATAATCTCTAGAAAGTTCCTTGCATGAAATCATATTTTTCATGCATCTGCTCTATCTGCTGCAGGTGGACTTGTTGAAGCATGGAATACCTGACCCGTCTTCACCTGCTCTTTCACGTCTACAGAGCTCTGAGATTGGGCCTGAAAAGGAATTTAGGGATAAACTATCTGAGGGCAGTGAGTATATGGCTACTCCTGTATTTGTTCACACAAAGTGAGTCTCTTTCTTATGCAGTAAAGCATTATTCATATGGGCTTGAAATATCTCGTAAATGATTAATCGATAAAGGCGATGGAACAAGTGAGCTTTGATTCCTTTTTCCTTTTACTGCTTACTGTTCCATATTTTTAGATGGCCTTAGGTTTCTTAGGTCTCTTTATTGTGCTCTAGACCAACTACGTAATTTCAATGTCATATGATGTAAGTGACTACTTCATATCCTTAGCTGGTAAAAAGAAAAGGAATAGGGGAAATCAAGGAGGAGAAAGAATTGTAGATGAATACTGGTTTGGTGGTCGAATTCAGGGACTTGCTTGATTTCTATATGCTCAAGGAGATGATGCATATATATGTGTGCACGTGTGTACATGCTTGTTCCTTGAGACCGGTATGATTTCCTTCTGTTGCTTTACCATAGATGATGCAACTGCATTGTTGGGATTCTAAAAAAGGCCTCGTTGCTGTTTGAGCACATGATTCGTCTTACTAGAAGGAAAAAGATGGGTATCCCGGTTTTTTCAGATAAGAAATCAACTATATTTTATGCTCAGCATGGCATATTCCTGAAGGTTAATACCTTTCACGTTCACTCAATTTGTATGACTGTTTGGCTGTAGGGCTTGTTTGGATTTTTTTCCTCTGCTTTGTAATGCTACCTCTGTTAAGATCTCACTTCATATTTTCAGGCTTCAGGATCAAGATCTTAGTCCAAAGAACATCTTGCAGCTAAGAAAGTCACTGTCTCAGTACTTTCAATCTCATTCGTTTACGCAAGGAAGCAGGGGAACCGAGCCGACTTCTTTCGTGATTCCGTCTAAAACCTCGAGAAACCAGCACGAGAGTTACATGTCAGCGATGTGGAGGTTGCGGGATCAGGTATCTGTATCCATCTCTCTGACCTGTGTATATATATGTATGTATGTAAAAAACTGGAGTACACTGATTGAGGAGGAGCAACCATGTCATTGTAGGTGTTGTCAGAGAAGGGTGCTTCGTTTGGAAGGGCTGTGTCAGAAAGGGAGTGGCTGAAGAACTCAGTGAAGATATGGGAGATGGTGAAGAGTTCTCCTGCCATTGCAGATTACAGTAGGATGCTTCAAAGCTCCGGCCTGTTCAGGAGGTAGCCTCCTACTTTCCAAATATCTGACATCAGAGAGAATCATCCTTTTTTTTTATTTAACTCACTCACCCATTTTGACCATATTTCCCTCTCTTGTATTGGCCATCTTGTCTATGCAGTTTTCTTTCTTTTTCTTTTTTGTTGGCAAATTGGGTTTTTTTTTGCATTGGTTTGCTTTATTTTCGCTTTTTGTTATCTTGGATTTCTTTCTTGTATGTTGGATCCAGCGTGTACTTCCATTAGCAACGGCTCTTTTTAGATATACAATATTTGAAAATTGTTTTTTTTTTAAAATTTAAAATACATATTTTATGTTTTAAATTAATTATTTAATTTTTAAATATAGGGTTTTTAAAAATAATTAAACCTTAATGTTTCAGCTGGGTTTGTATCTGTAAATTCTAATTCTATAGAAAGTTTGTAATCAAATTTTGTTTTTATTAACCTACAAAGCCCTATAGTAAAATAAAAAGCAGTTAACGGATTCGTCCCGGCCCATATGTTTATGGGCTAAAAGCTTAATGGCTGAAGACCAAAGGATAGAGTCCAATTATATGTAATCCAGAGCTCAAATGCAAGCCCAATATAACTAATAATCGGCCCAATGAAAAGCCCATCATAAATGGTATCCGTCGCGCGTGTAGCTCACACGCAAACCCTGGCACGCTAAAATGCCCACTCGCACCAGACGCGCGTGGACGACACGTCCCGGGAATTTGCCACTTTTTCGTCAATTCAGAAAAATAGGCGCGTGGATTAAATTTTCTTCGTTTTCTACTTTTCTATTCCCAAGAGCCAATTTCATCATCCGTCGACATTTTGATCTGCGCAGACACCCTCCTCCATTGACGGCACCACAAATTCGCCACCGAATCTTCATCGAGTCGCGATGATTACAGAGATCTGGTACTACACGAAGAAAATTTGGTTCGTCTCTGTTACCGTTGCATCATCCGTTTCTGAGATCAACGAGTTTGACTGTGTATGGTTATACGCTTCTGGGTAGAAATCGTGATTTCCGCACCTTGGGTCTGATTGCAGTATGCATTTGATGCTTCTGCTGTGTTTTTTTCTTTCGACCCAGAAAAGATATAAGCTTAAACGTAATGATTTGTTGTGAGCAGAGATAGCAATGGAATCAGATTTGGTAATACACGAAGGAGGGTGTCACTGTGGGAAGGTGAAATGGCGAGTGAAGGCAAAGAGGAGTGTCGTGGCATGGAGCTGCAACTGCTCAGACTGTTCAATGAGAGGAAACACCCATTTCATTGTTCCATCGACACACTTTGAGCTTCTGGAAGATTCCAGAGACTTCATCACTACGTACACATTCGGGACACACACAGCGAAGCATACATTCTGCAAGGTCTGTGGGATAACGTCGTTCTATACGCCGAGGTCAAACCCGGACGGGGTCGCGGTCACGTACAAGTGCGTGAAGCCGGGAACGTTGGAACACGTTGAGATTAGGTGTTATGATGGACAAAACTGGGAGAAATCACACGATGTAACCAACATTGCTTCATATTAGAAGTAGGGGTGGGCGTTTCGGGTTTCGGTTCGGTATTCAAGCGGTTCGGTTCGGGAACGGTATTTTCGGTTTTATAAAAAGTGTACCAAACTAGAACCGAATGTTAAACGGTTCGGTTCGGTTCGGAACGGTACCATTATATGAATACCAAATAAGTACCGAACTATAATATTTACACATATATTAGTGGAATATTCGAATTTTGGTTCGGTATTCATACGGTTCGGTTCGGTATTCATACGGTTTGGTTCGGGAACGGTTCATTCGGTTCCATAAAAAGTGTACCAAATTAGAACCAAACGTTATTCGGTTCGGCTCGGTATGGTTCGGTTTCGGGACGGATCGGGTCGGTACTAAATTCCCGAACCGAAGTGCCCACCCCTAATTAGAAGGAGCAACTCTAATGGAAGACATGATGTAAGAAAGAGAGAAAGAAACACTGAGTTTTGTGTTTTGTCTGCTTGGATTTTCTGTAACAGCTCTGTCTCCTCTTTATTACAATGAATGATGAATCTTGTCCTTGCCCAAAATGGGGTTTTAGCCGATGAATTGGGAGTTAAGAAAGAAAAAAAACCCTAAGCAAAACCAAAAACTCTCCTTGGAACAAATGAGAGAATATAAATGAAAATCCCTCTGAAACAATTGCAGGGTTTGACTTCCTGCTCCGTTAATGTCTCTAATAAGTGAATGCTACACTTTGTGAATACGTATGTTGAGAAGAAAGCTGTTTTTCATTTCTTGTTGCCCGAATCAACATCAGCTCCAGCTAGTTTTATTCTTTGCTGATGCTCTGCAACTTTGTAATCAACGACCTCTCTGAAAAGGTTGGGATCCAACACGCAGTTCTCACTTCCATACACAGCTGCCTGTACGCTTGCCATCAATTTCGCGATTTCTCTACCCGAAAATCCCTCTGTTTTTGCCGCTGCTTCCTTCAGGATGTGATCGTTGATGCCCTTTATCTCAATTCTTTGTTGCTCTTTCTTGAAGATGATGGAGAACAAACCCGGTTTTCTTTGACCAGCCTGAGCGATGTACTTGTCCAGATAGAGCTTCAGAAGCTTGAACCGTTCTCCTTCTCCAGGCACGGGAAACTCGAGAACTTCATCAACACGGTCGGCCACGGCTGAGTCAAGGTCACCAGGTCGGTTCGTAGCAAGTGCTAGGACTATGTCCTTCGATTGGTCACCAGTTCGGAATAGTAGGGCATTCAGTGCACTCCTCTGAGCTTCACTCATGTATGTTTTGTTCCGTCTATCAGATGACAAAACAGAGTGTAAGATAGCTTTACACAAATCAAAGGAAATAACCCAAGAGCTCAAATGTTCTAACCTACAAAGGATACTATTAGCTTTCTTGAAGGATAGATTTTGAGAGAAAGGGATACGGTGACATATCCAACAGATTGATCCTTGATCAAAATATGAGGCAAAGGATAGTAATGTGAGCAAGAAATGCTGATGCAATCTGAGATGCATGTTCACTTACTCGCACAAAAACGCATCAGCTTCATCAATGAAGAGCAATAAGCCTCTCTTAGACTTTTTGGCCCAATCGAAAAGTTGGTGTATCTTTGTTACTGCCTGAGGTCCAAGCGGCGCAACATCCCCACCAGTCATCAGTGCATAGTCCAAACCCTGCATATGGTATAAATACATACGTTAGAATGAAATGAAAAAGGAAAACAAAACCATATGTTTATGCAATTCATAAACCGAGATTTGCAATCTATGAAAAGGCACACTCTATAACGACTCAAAATCCCAGGAATAGAATACATACAGATTTATGGGCCAGCTCCCGGGCAGCCATTGTTTTCCCAGTTCCTGGAGGGCCATAGAAAAGCATATTGCGGAAAGGTGCCTGGTGAGATTTTGTGTTGGCAGTTGCATTAGCTAGTTGCTCGATTCTCTTTTGTAGAGATGGATGCAAAATAACATCACCGAAACCAGTTACAGTTTTCGATGCTGACTCCTTACTTCCAGCCCGTAAAGTGGACATGGCACGAGAAACCACACCAGACCAAGGATACTTTCCTCTTGACGATTCTCTTATTAAGGATGGTTGTCCTAATATTCTGTCTACGTAACTCCAGATAACCTTTGCACCTTCCCTATGACAAGCAATTTAGGAGCTGACTAAATTAAGTTTGATTTGGTTTATTAAATCATGTCACTGTGATGAAGTAAATATTAATGAAGGATATGCCGTTCAAAGAAGAACACACGAGCAACATGTAGGAAGCTACTCCTGCAAAGACATGGCTGTTAATCAAAAGCATAAAAAGGCTTCTATCAACCAGTTTCAATGACAATAAATGATGACTTCAGCAAAAATTTTCCCAAGAATCAGATTACATATCCATTATATACCTAGTTGTGTAGATCCCAGCTGCAAGTGCGGTTACACCCCCAACAGCAACAACCAGCTTATTTTGATCTGTCAAAATTGCACGCAAGCCCCCTAGGGAAGAACATGGAAAAGGGTCAATCGCCTGCTAAACAAAAATATGAACCCACAAGGGCATATTACGGTGATTTCCACAATAGCGCAAAAGAAGGGAAGAACCACCCACCTATAGATGAGAGAGGTGGTAGACATCTATTCTTATCACTAAATCATAACATGCAGCATCAAGACTAACTCATAATGTGGGATTACATATCAAAACAGCCAGAAAAGGTTCTGCAATGTGCAAGGATAAAAAGCAAAAGACACCGTGTGTATCATAAATGCTGTACCTCCAATATGATCAAATGTAGTATTTATGGCAGCAACCCATTTCTCCCTTTCTGCATTTGCACGATCTACAAGCATTCTCCTGTTTACATCTTCAGCAAGCCTTGCCTCATGAGCTCTCCCTTCCGCTTCAGCTATAGCCTTGACCCTGATTGTTTCTCGTTCTATCTCGGCCTTTTCCCTCTCTGTTTGTCGCCTCTGTGCCTGGATCTGTTCCTCGGTAGCTCTCCGAGTCTGTTCCTGCCTGATTGCCGATTCTTCTTGCAGTTTCACGAGCTCTTGATTTCTTCCTCTTTGAAGTTCATTCTCAGCCTGTAACAAGATAAATTGTTAAGAAGAAAAAAAAAAGAGAAAAACAGTTGTGATGTCAAGTAAGTTTCCGCAGTTACATGCCTGCATCCTCTTTCTTGCAAGCTCGTCTTCATAACGAGCCATCTGTGATTTTGTTTGCGCCTGATGCTGAGCAAGTTTTTTCTGTTCATCATATATTACCCTTTGTCTCTCCTGTAAAAAAAATATATCATGCACATAACTTTGGAAAGCTCATAGACCACAATTTTCTTAGAAGGGAGTTGCACACACCAAAACTATGGCCAGGGATACACAAAACTATGCAGGCTGATAGTCATCTGATAGTGGTAAAAAAGTTCATGGGCATGGTCTTACCGCCAAAACGAATCTACTACTGAATGTGTACATCAGAGAAATAGACTTATATCACTAAAATATAGATAAGCCAAGTATTCACTGAGCTAGAGATCCTTATTCTCAGGGAAATGAAGAGGCACTAGGTTTCGTGGCACAACTGCTTCAGATTTTATCAGACTGAAGGTGGTGAGAATGGTTAACAAGACATTAATGTAAGCATGCTAAGTCCAACTAATGTTGGTCGTGTAGCACACGGAAATGGTCTGATCACCAAAAACTAACACCGATAATTCACTAAATTGAATAATGAATGATACCAGAAGCTGTTTCTTAGTGATGAAACAAATTTTCTGCGAGGACACCATCTTCAGCAAAATATTCGAGTGTTTAGACTTAGAGCTATTAACTTCACTCCCTTAGCCAAGATTATAACAATATATTTCGATAACATAACATGCAGATATACTATATTCGCAGCCGCAGCCCAACTAAAATGCAAGGAATAGAAAATGAAATTTAGGAGTCTGGAGCAAACCTACCTAGTAAGGTGACGTTTCCACAAAAAGAACAACAATCGAATTTTCTGGAAATGAATTTATAGCTAAATAATCTCACAGTTTCAGATTGGGCTTGCATCGCTTTGAATTCCTGCGCCTTTGCAGAAAACTCTGCTTGCCTCGTCTCTTCTCGCTTCTTTATACCTTCAAATACCTACCATCACCAAAATGCACCACCCATATGAGAAAAAATTCGCCATGCATCCCATAATTCTGCCGCAGTAAACTTTGGACTAAAACCTCTATTCAATAGCTTTAAAGAAAATCTAAAAAGTGTTGGTGTCCAGAGAAACTTATCAGAACCTCTTAAGTATAGTCAATTATGGAATTCACTTATGAATCAAAGCACCAAATTCCAAATATACACAGACAAATCATGAAAACCTTTCCACTCTCTAGGAATTCTACAACCAGCGAAACTTTTCTTAAACTAAAAAAAAGGGTTGAGACCTTTTTAGCCTGAGAGGAGCTATTGATCTTCTTCAATGCCTTGACCCCTCGCTCAAGCGCCTCCGGATCGAACCCAGCAGACGTCGTCCTTGGATGATCATTCCGAACCCTCGGAGCATCCGGAGACTCTCCGCCGGCTGTCGATGACCCTTGCTGAGATTGCGGCGGCGGAGAAGGCTGCTGAGGACTCGGCGAAGCGGAAGAACCGGAGAGGAAATTGAAAGGGCCATCAGCAGCGGCAACTTTGGACTGCGCAAGCGAAGCAGAGGCTGTGAAGGCCGAGATTATACTGATTGCACATTTCTGAGCCATTTATTCCGGAAATTTCCTGAGAAGAAGGAGAGTAGGAATCTAGGGTTCTTGTCGGATGGAGATGTTTGAAAATGCAGTGGAAGATTTCATGGAGAAGAGATTGGCTCGAAGCACAAGGAATTCAACACGGAACTATCTCTTGCCATGGAAAGGAGAAAAAATGAAGAAAAATGTTACGAGGCAACGAGGTCGAAGAGGGGTTTTGGTAGGGTTTATGCGAGAGGATTAGTGACCCAACTGGGAGGAGGAATTATGTTTTCGGGTCGGGTTGTAACCGACTGTTCTTGACCTCGACCCGTCTGACCAAGTCGGTCTACTTGGATTTCTTTCTAAACTGCTTTAATTAAGAATTTAATTAAATAGATAATTTATAATTTTTCATTTATATCGAAAATAATAAATTAAAGGGGGTCCATAGAGAACTTATTAGCAACTTTACAATCTTTGTTATTTTTAAACTTATTGGTGATGTGGCGTTCCGATATGATGATATGTAGATGATAATATATCAAATATAGTCAAAATGATGACTTACCATAATGCCCTTTTAACCCCCCCCCCCCCCCCCCCCACCAAAAAAAAAATTATGTTTACAAAATATAAATAGACAAAAATGGTCATAAAAGAACAAATATAATAGAGAAAAAAAAACTTCCCATGCAAAGACAGGAGTGATAGTTGTAATAATAATACAAATGAAAGAACTAGTTTCTTCACCCGCCCTATATAATTGGTTCATCTACACTTTTGTCCACATCCGACAGAAGAATCTGACCCGAAAGGAATGTCGAAGTTCGAACGCGAAAAACCCGAACCGATCACGGGAAAGTGAAAGATCCGCCGATCTGGTTGGACCCAGCAGGCGGATTGATGGCGACCCAGAGAAGTGAAATGGTGATGGCAACGAGACCGGACCAGACAAAGACGATGGTCGGTGTTCTTCCTCTCCGTCCCATGAGCCCTTTCGCGAACGGATAGAGGTGAGCCAATACCCAGAAGCTGAAAAACACGCCCCCGATCAGACGACTCCACTGCGGGATCACACTGTATATCGTCCTGCTAAATCCGACGGCAATGGCGATGAGATTCACCATCATGATGACGATGGGCGGGATCATGAGCGATGTCCATTTCACTATGTAGAGATCGGCAAAATCGTCGTCGTTTTCATCACCTGCAGATTTCGACGTAAGAGTGAACGAGATTTCGATTCCTGCAATGACTTTGAGCAGACCCTGAAGAACTGCAGCGAGGTGGGCGCTCGTCCCTCCGATGAGCCAAAACTGCTCGTTCCTCCACCATTCTTCGAGCGAAATTCCCGACCATTTGATCTCGAGGAGAGCCAGCAGGCAAAGGGTTATGGAGATGATGAGAAGGTAGCTGAGGAACGTCACGTTGAGGGTCTGGACGATGAACTGGCCCGAGAAGAGTGACAGTGCAGGGAGGAAGCAGTAGACGATGAGGAAGATGGAGGTGAAAGGGTAAATCCCGACATTGAGGTAAGCAATCCTCTGAAGTATCTTCATTCTCGGGCTGGCGAGAAATGCGTTGTTCCTGGAGAAAAAAATCTCGACAGAGCCAGTTGCCCATCGGAGAACTTGATGAAGCCTATCTGTCAGATTGATAGGAGCAGTGCCTCGGAAAGCATCACGCTTCGTCACACAGTAAACGGATTTCCAGCCTCGGTTATGCATCCTATACCCGGTGACCACATCTTCTGTCACAGAGCCATAAATCCAACCGATACGAGTTCCCCACTCGGTTTTGTCCTCATACCAACAAGAGATCACGGCTATAGCCTCTGCAACTGTTGATGCGTCAAGAAGCTCACGGGGAATGGTAAGGGCACCGGGCGGGCGCCCGTTTTTGACAGCCGGGTGATCGGCAAGAGGACGGCCTTGGAACTCGGCAACCGGGATGGAATCAATGAGGAATGTCGAGTTCCCGAACTTCTTCGGGATCAAAGAGAGATTCATCTCCTCATCGTCAGAATCGCCCATCCTCAGGGCTCGGTTCTCCTCGGGGACATGAGACTGCTTCTTGCGACCAGGAAAACAGCAACTGCAGCAACCGGAACTATGTTCTTTGGATCGAGGCGGGTCAAAACCATACAGAGCAATTCTTCTGAAGAGGCAACCAGTACCGACGTAAACAGGACCCATAAGCCCATCGAGAGCTCTCATGTTCACATCAAAGAAGACGGTGTTGTGATTAGCATACCGATCTGACGGGTCAATACCTTCGAACCGTTGCGGGAACTGAACATAACAGATCCTGTCACCTCCCCGGTCCATCATGAAGCACATGCCTTCTCTCATAGCCTGAGAGTTGTAGATGTAGTGATCGCAGTCAAGATTGAGTATGAATGGCCCGTTGGACATGACTGCAGAAGCTCGGACAAGGGCATTCATGGCTCCAGCTTTCTTGTTATGATCATAACCAGGACGCTTCTCACGGGAAACATAAACAAGGAGCGGAAGACGGATATCCACTTCTGACAGATCAAGAAACCCTTCTGACGTTCCATTCAATGGCTCATCACTCGGAGGCTTCAACATCACCTGTATCGTCGAAAACACGAAAAAACAGATGAGAACCGAATGACCATTGATTTCTTCCAGTCTCTGTCCATATTCTCGTATTGATAACGAAATAGGACCGAAAAATACCTGAATGATACCGGCATGGTCACCACGGGAATGGTCAGGAGAAGGATGCAACCAAGTTCCAGGCCAATGGGTGCCATCTGCCATCCAAGTGGCTTTGGGAATCTTAACAGGCTCTACAGGCTCATCATCGTCTCGGTTTTGCCTTTGCATCTTCATAGCCTTGATTTCCTCACGGGCATGATAAGCATCAGACCGGCGTCGGATAGAATCCGGTAAACTGTTAATCCTGACCTTGAACTCGTCATACTCACGCTTCACCCGCCTACGGTCCTTCACAAAATCGGGCTTCACCTTGTTCTTGTAAGGGTCCCTTTTCAAGCTGAAGTACGATTCCGGGTTCCTTGGCTCGATGTTGTGTTTGCGACAGAACGGGACCCACATGTTTGCGAAACTTGCAGCTTCAGCCATGGCTTCGAATGTAAGAAGGGCTCCTCCATCATCGGAAACATAGCATGAGAGCTTCTCAACCGGATAATCAGCTGCTAGAATAGACAAGATGGTATTAGCAGTGACAAGAGGAGGTTCTTTCTCTGGATCTGCAGTAGAGACAAAAACATCAACTCCAGGGAGATCGGATTTTCCAGTTGGGTTGCTGGGAGTAGGTGTTTCAAACTTGTCCTTCAGGACATTAAGATCGGTAGCACGATTAACCGGACATAACTTAGGGAGCTGGTCAAGAAGCCAAGAAAAGGCAAACCAAATTTCACAGACCACAGACATCCCCCACAGCCATATCGCATCCTTGTTTTGATGCTTAACCCTCCATGTCAAGAACAGTCCAAGAACCACTATCCGGATAAATATCAAGAGCCTGCAAGAAAAAAAAATGATGAATACAACAATTTCAATATTTTAGAATGTTGATATATTTCAGTAAAGAGTAGCATTCATCATAGCTTAAACCGCAATTTTCATGCTTAGCCATGGTAAAGTCGCCAATAAAGATGCGGGTTAAAACGATATGAGCTAGTAAATTTATGGTTTACCTGTATGGACTAATAACAGCAGCAGGATGAATACGTCTTTAGTCGTCTATCCAACTAAGCTCTTGGCAGTTACATTGTTGATTTTGCGCAACAGTTTCATGACCTACAATTTCAATTAGAGATTGAACCATATCAAGATTGGATCACGATTTATTCAATCCATCTACTATTGCATAGACACGTAAGAGAAGTTGTGAATCATTTAGAAAGAACTTAATAGCAGGAATTTTCAACTTTCGGGTAAGCGGTCTCCAGGGTTTGCTCATCAGGTCCTGTGGTTCCACAGCATCTCCATCTCCTTCCTTACCACTCCCGAAATTTCCGTCCTTTGGCCAGAAAGCATTTCCATACCCATATGTCCCGCTCGTCTCAAATAGCCACCTGTTGTGATCAAAATCCCCCGTTTGACTCCTCATCAAAGCTGACTTAGTTGACTTCATCAGTGACAGTCTTCTCTCCATTTTCGACATGCCAGCCGGAGGAGGAAGCGGAAGAGGAGGCCGGCTACTATCAGGAGCAAGGTCACTCAAATCCGTGTTCTTGTAAGGCTCCTTACACCCGGGGCAGATCCCACCACCCGTTTTGATCGCGTCTACATAGCAGTCCCTACATATTTTGAAATCACATTCACAAGGGAGAATATCTTGCCCCCTCTCATCGCTCATAACCTTAGCATCGCAACCGGGGATCGCACAAGATGATCCTTTGGCACCGGCCATCTGAGGATGATTTGCTTCAGACTCGATCACCTTGTCCATGAGATGAGCCCGTGTGACACTGTTGAACCCACCCGTAAACAAGGAGTTGGAGACATATTGCTCTTCGACTTTCTGGGAGATGGACGGGTCCATGGGCTGGTTATCCGGGGTTGGGGGTATGTGGACTGTGTAGTTCATGAAATCCACACTGCCCAGTTCACTGTCAAGATCATCCCTTGAGTAACTCACATACCGACCAGACGATGTCCTCCGGGCAAATGTCACTGACGGAGGGACAGGTGGCCTCCCGGCTTCAGCAGCATCAGAGCTGGTGGATATATTGGATCTACTCTTACCAAATTGTTTAGACGCCATTGGTTAACACCACCGGGCTTGATCCCTGGGAAGTAACAATGCATCAAGTTAAGTGAATCAGATCAAGATCACAAGAGAATCTGATATCTAGTAATCATAATGCTCAATTACAGATCATAACGAAGGAAGCATAACTGGCAGAAGCTCAACTCAATTTTTTACCAAAACTCATCAAGGAAGAAACACCATAACCAAGAGATCACCCACAGATCTACACTCGATCGGCATCAAAAGCAAGAAATTGGCACAGATTAAGTGAAACAAAGCATCAAAACCTTAAAAGACAACAATCATTGTTTCTCAAACTGTGAAATGATAATCCAAACAGCATTTCCAAACTACACGCCCAAAAGAGAAGCTTAAATCTCACGACTAACAAAAATAAACAGAAAAAAAAAAAGATCTCAACACCTTTTAATGTAGAAATCAAACCCAATCCAGAAGATCCTTTCAGAACTTTCAAATCCAAGAATATCTCAAAAACCCCTTTTCATATTCTCCAATTCTTTAATCAAGAAACCATAAAAGAGAACACGGAATGAGACCCTTTCACACTCCGAGCACAAGACGATCCCACCACGAACTTATAGAGAAAAATCAGCGTTAACTTCATGATTAATACCTTGACAGAGAAAGGGGAACTATAAAAATCTCAGATCTTCCGCTTCCGACGTTTGAACAGAGAACGCTTTTTCTTTGTTTAACAAATCCCTCTGAAGGATTCAACGAAATCGTGCCATCAAACTGGCTTTGGCAGAGGGGGAGAGAGAGAGACTTAGTCGTGACCAAATACAGCAGCACTACTGCTACTAATACACGTTATGATGGCAACCATAGCCCATTATTTTATTCCAAAGAAAAAAACCATCAACACGAACAAGACCGAACGAAATTGGAGATCTACACTTCTTGATTCTAAACAAAAGCGGAAAACACATAGAGGCAGTGACAACGACGGTGCCGTCGAAGCAGAAGTGCCCAAAGCGAAAAAACAATCTCTTGTTTGGTTTCAGTCGCCTGGTTTTCTTTGCGGCTGGGGCTTTCGGACAAGGCAGAAAGAAAGTAGGGGGATTGGTTTTTTAATTTGAAAATCAATCTCAACGCGTCCAATATATTTTACGCTTTCCGTAACAATATTAATAGATTAAAAAAAAAAGAATGTCTGGTGAGGCTCTTTCAGGGAGGGGTGTTTCGGGGATTTACTAAGAAAGATAAACGCGGACGTCAGGGGTAGTTTAGGTATTTCAAACAGCTGGTTTCTTCCATATAAATATGATCAGATTAACGCGTGTTGTTGGTCAAGCGCCAATCACGCATAATTAATTTAAGTGAAAAAATTTAACATAAGCATCCTGATTAAGGAGGTAATATAAAATGTAAGCACACAAACACACACACATGTGTGTATATAATTAATTATGCACTGTTTGGAACGCGGGCTTGGATATTCCCGAGTCCAAACGCGTTTACCACTTCCATTACAAAACTCATTGAAAATCCATGTCTGGTCTTGCAGTGGATTAAGTGGTTATAGGGATAATGTTGCATTATTTCTATGTCCTAAATGGATTATTCACCGTCATCCGTACTTACGGAATTCATACAAATTAATGGGGAGCGGCTTGCAATCTCTACGCGTAAATGGCATATAGACAACCATATCATTAAAAAAAACATTCTGAAATTTTATAGTTCTTTTTTTTCTCACTTACGAGTATTGGTGTTTAATTTTTTAGGAAAGAAAAATCAAAGGCTGTCTGCAATTACATATAACCAGTTTTTTTCTCTAAAAAAAAATACATGAACGACTTTTGATGAAAACGTTTAGAAAAAAACACGATGTTTAATAAGTTTATATATCTTTTTTTAAAGTGTTTTTAATAATATAGTTATTCATCTTGAGTTATTCGAAATTTCTCAATTTGATTTATATGTATCCTAACCAACTGTGAATATTTCTTTTATACATACATACATATATATATATATATATATATATATATATTATATTTAGAAAACAAAAAAAAGAGTAATGTGTGGAAAGTTTCAAAGTTAGTGAAGATTGCATTAAAGCAACTTTAGAGGAATAGTACAAGTTCAATGATAAAATAGATAGCAAGAAATAAACAATAAGTGTCTACGTTTTCTATCTGAATTTATTTGAAAATTTTAAAATTTGGTATATTTAGGAAATAAAATCGTAGTGAAATGTAAAATTTCTTCGAAACTCATACGAGAATTCTAAAAATATGAATTGTGAAATCTATAAAAACATCGATATGAAATTTTAAGAAAATATATTCCAAATTGTACGAAATTTGTACGTAAAATGTATAGAAGTATATTATTGTAGATACATACATAAATATTATTATAAATCAACCAAACTCAAGTATATGTTCTTTACTAGTTTCCTTATTGTTTCCATTATACCATTAGCGTTATATGTTTATATGTGAAAGTACACAATGTAAAATATTAATAAAAAATAGAAAATACAACGGAGAAGTGTACAACATCTCGTTCCGAGAACTTAAGAGCCCATGTAGTCATTGTCAAATCCCTCTGGAAATGTGCAACTGAAACGAGCGTAACTAGCCGTCATGAGAATAATGATGGAACCACAAATAGTTTTCCACATTGGGAGTCCAATTATGAGCATCAGTATCACCCAAATGGATGAGAAAAACGCTATCCCGTTTAAGTGGTTAAAGAATAGGGTTGCAAAGGGAGATATAATCATTTTTCCAGCCATGTGATAACCATTAAGATGCTCAGTAATATTATTGTTGGAAAAATTGGTGTTTATTTTTTTAGGGAAGAAAAATCAAAGGCTATATAGCACTGTCTGCAATTACATATAACCAGTTTTTTTCTCTAAAAAAAAATACATGAACGACTTTTTATGAAAACGTTTAGAAAAAACACGATGTTTAATAAGTTTATATATCTTTTTTTAAAGTGTTTTTAATAATATAGTTGTTCATCTTGAGTTATTCCAAATTTATCAATTTGATTTATATGTATCCTAACCAACTATGAATATTTCTTTTATACACATATATATATATATATATATTATATTTTGAAAACAAAAAACAAGAGTAATGTGTGGGAAGTTTCAAGTTAATGAAGATTGCATTAAAGCAACTTTAGAGGAATAGTACAAGTTCAATGCTAAAATAGATAGCAGGAAATAAACAACAAATGTCTACGTTTTCTATCTGAATTTATTTGAAAATTTTAAAATTTGGTATATTTAGGAAATAAATTCGTAGTGAAATGTAAAATTTCTTCGAAACTCATACGAGAATTCTAAAAATATGAATTGTGAAATCTATAAAAACATCGATATGAAATTTTAAGAAAATATATTCCAAATTGTACAAAATTTGTACGTAAAATGTATAGAAATATATTATTGTAGATATATACATAAATATTATTATAAATCAACCAAACTCAAGTATATGTTCTTTACTAGTTTCCTTATTGTTTCCATTATACCATTAGTGTTATATGTTTATATGTGAAAGTACACAATATAAAATATTAATAAAAAATAGAAAATACAACGGAGAAGTGTACAACATCTCGTTCCGAGAACTTAAGAGCCCATGTAGTCATTGTCAAATCCCTCTGGAAATGTGCAACCGAAAGGAGCGTAACTAGCCGTCATGAGAACAATGATGGAACCACAAATAGTTTTCCACATTGGGAGTCCAATTATGAGCATCAGTATCACCCACATGGATGAGAAAAACGCTATCCCGTTTAAGTGGTTAAAGAATAGGATTGCAAAGGGAGATATGATCATTTTTCCAGCCATGTGATAACCATCAAGATGCTCAGTAATATTATTGTCGGAAAAATTGGATTCTTGCCAAAAACCGCCCGGAGGAGTGAGAATGGCTTGGTACGTATGTATCACAACCAGTATCGCTACCACAAGCATCAGACTCCTCAAGTTGATAGGCTTGCGAGACCTATTATCGTTGTTCCCGCATATGTTGTTCAATCGAAACGCTTTGTTGCACTTCTCTATCAACGATAGACTCTGACACAAATAGCTCGCCAAAGTTGTACCTGATAATTCGCGCCCTTCTTTTACTCTAGCAGCATAGAGGATCCTACCTACCTCAGGGTCAAGAGAATCCTGATTGCATATGAATACGTCTTTAGTCGTCTATCCAACTAAGCTCTTGGCATTTACATTGTTGATTTTGCGCAACAGTTTCATGACCTACAATTTCAATTAGAGATTGAACCATATCAAGATTGGATCACGATTTATTCAATCCATCTACTATTGCATAGACACGTAAGAGAAGTTGTGAATCATTTAGAAAGAACTTAATAACGCTAAATATTCTTCTATGAAATTTGCATGGAAAATATGTTCCTCGATTTGATTTCTAGACGTGGCAAGATGAAGGATGGTGTTACTATCTACATCCTTCAAATTCAAGATATTTTCCTTGTAGATTTAGTCTAAAACTATTAGAGATATACAAAAATATTCTTTTATATTATTATAATATTTGTATATATATATATCTATCAATCATAATAGTTATATATGTATAGTAGTGACAAAAATTCAAAAATATTTGATTTTGATTGATTTATTATAATAATATTTATGTATATATCTACAATAATGTACTTCTATATATTTCTCGTACAAATTTCGTACATTTTGAAATATATATTTTTTAAATTTCATATGCATGTATGTTTTTTAGAATTCGTAATTCATATTTTTAAAACACTCCTATGAATTTCAAAAGAATTTCACAGCTCAATACAAATTTAATTGCATTTATATTTTTCTAAATATACCAAATTTTAATGACAGAATATGGTCCGACAATAAAGTTCTCTCATCCCATGTTGTTTGGATCACCTGTAAAATTTGGTTAGCACTGGATCACAAAATATTTACTAAAACCTCTCTCTCATAAAGAATCCCATAAATAATGTGGGATCATAATTCATAACATCTCGACATCATTATCGATTACATAAGAATAGAAGCATATATTTGATAAAAAGAAAAAGAAATAAGCAACAAACACATTGTATCAGCAAAATGCACAACCAAGACAGGATTCAAAGAATTGGGAATTGTAGAGTTTGGCAGCCACCAATCACATCCGCAAATAGTCCTAGAACCAACGAATTGGATTCTATTTTACTGCCACTGCAAAGATCATATTCTCAATCCGAATTCGATCAATTTTGCCAATCGTCCCCAAGAAAATGAAAGCGAAGTGAGGCAATGGGACGCGCTCATATAGCCCGTAACAACGGTTGCGGTTGACAATTTATCTAATGGTGAGACAAAAAGAAACTTGTACGAGTCAGATTTGGTCAGAGAAACCACAATGACCAAAATAATTAATAACCAACGAATAAACAGACGGCGTAAAGACAAATCTCTTCAGATACTAATTAGTTTCTTTATCAAACCCATCACAACCAAATCAGGGATGCCGATTACTTACATAAAAACACGAGTTTTCTCATTAGATGATAAAATCATAATAAAACAGCCTTTCACCTGTATTAGATAGAGATATTCATCGGAAAAAGATATCTTAAAAGCGGATGAGATCATCGTCCTGCTTCTTTCGGTCATGCCCAGATGGAGATCCACCGCTACTTTTCTTATCGAATATCATCTCGTCGAGGTCATCCATCATGTCATCGGCATTACCTCCACGTGACCCGGCTCGAGAACCAGAGGGCTTTCTGAGAAAGGACTCATCCATGGCATGAACCGGGGAGTGAGGCTCCACAGCGACAGGAATCATAGCTGGTTCAGGTGCGGTTAGTGGTGCAGAGGCCTCCTTCTTTGTCTCTTCGTAGTTGGACAGCGTTTTCTGGAGCTCATCATTCATGTTCAAAGCTTCGAATAGAAGGGCTTCGTTATCTCCAGCTGCCTCGATGATCCGTTGAATTGTGGTTCTGGACCGACGACATTGCTGTACGAGTGTCATTGTCAAGCCATCCTGCCATTTAGATAGAATACCCAAAAAAAATTGTTCAATCATCTGATCATCTCGAGAAACTTAAATGTTAAAAGGGTAGGAATTAAAGAACACCTATAAGTCAGTTAAAACTTCAATATGGTAATGAAAACAATAAAAATTCAAGTTTCAGTATAGATGAGAGATAGCCGAGCTCAGTAACTTAGGGCGGGCTTGGCTCCTCTGTGAAAATAGGTGGCAGTGTCTCAAAATCATGGGTTCTACTACTCCACAAAATCAGTAAGATCTTTGACATCAGGCTAAAAGAATGTATTCAATATAAAAAAAATCAAGCAAAAATATCAAACATATATTAAAAACCTCTTAGAAACCCAAGTTTCTAGTCGCTAAAAACATAAAAGGACTATCGTCTTCCTTGCAGGAAATGATGCCCAATTAATTACAAACAAGATTACCTGTAAAGCATCCTGTTGAGGTGAAGAGGACAAAACCGTGGAGAGAAGCTCAATGCTGTTCCTAGCCACATCAAATGCCTCTTTTGTCTGCTCAGAAGTAAACCTTTGTACAGGAGGAACATCATGCTCCTCATGCTGAGGAATACTGCCATCAACTTCTGGGGCTATAGCTGAACAAGGAGGGGTAACAATAGGCGCCAAGCTCTCATTGTCATGTCCAGGAAAGCAAACACCTCTTGATCTTAAGCTCTGTGACAGAGAAATAAAAGCATAAGAACCTGCACATATCACAGTTAATGCCAGACCTGAAGTCTTTCCAACTGATTCGTGCAAAAAACTTTGTCAATTGGGCAAGCTAACAAGAAACAATAGTAATCTATATGTTTATCCACGACCACAAAATTTCGAGCTAAAGCTCCCAATCTTGGAGAAACCATATATTATTCTACGAGAGAAACATTTTGAGATGAGGATAAAATGTGTTCAATTTCAATCTAATTATGCTAAATGGCTCTAGTTTGTCTCGTCCGGCAGCACAGCAGAGGATGAACCATACCATACTTTCATTAGGTAATGACACTGGAAGTAAGCAGCAAATGATAAGGTTACCTTGTAAGTTTCTTCAAATACTGGTAAATAGCGGAGTTCACTTGTCGACTCCCCCCAGTCTTCAATCAGCATCAAAGCTTTGTTCTGGTTATTGACAACTGTTTGTGGATCATCTATCAGCTTAACCATTTCATCAAGCACTCTTTCAGCTGCCACTTCTGAGAATGCCTTCTCACAGTTCTTAACACACGTCTCAAGCAACACCAAGGCAAGGTACTGAATTCTTGGTTGCTTCACTGTAATCCTCTTCTTGATTCCACGGATCAAGTCAACACTGTTAATCTTTTCATGATTGATCATATCACATATTTCCAAATTCATATCCCAGTCAGGTTCCTCTAGATTCTCCGATGTCGCATCCTCAACCAGTTGATCAGCTGGGTTTGGACCTTGAAAGAATTCCTTCACTTTGAAGCTCATCGAGCTCATACCAGCACTGACTTTCTTGCTCATCTCAGTGCCTCCAATCATGAGACGCTCGCCAAATGCGCTAACTTTGTCCACCAGATTGTCACTCATCTTTGCCAATATTCAAACCTGGGATGCACATCAATTTATCATTGTGCTGCACTGCAGGATGCTGGAAATGAACAAACACAACAAAATAATGCTTCTCTCTAAGTACTTCACGATGCTCAAATCAAGGGGCCACCAAATCCAAGCAAGAATTTGTAGCTTGTGTTCTAGAGACCATGTTAAGGTTTAGAATCAATCAATACAGCCGATGTTTAAGACTCATTTAGCAACAATACATTCATTATCACCTATAATTCCTGAATTTCTAGCTGTAAAAAGTAAAACATATCTACAATATCACCCAAGATGTATGGGAACGTGATTACACATGCTGAGTATAGACTTCTAAAAACTGGGTCCTAAAAGATAGATCTTTCTCATATCTCAAACATCTGACTAAGATAGTTTCCCTTTAAAAACCACCTTTTACGCAAATGATAATTTTTTACTTGGCTATTTTAAGTGCAATAACCATTGCGGATATGTTTCCACAATATCTCTCGGATATATGTATCAAAAATCAATCTGTAGAACCAACCGTATAACAAGAAACTAAGACCACAGAGTTGAAGTTGTCATCTAGCTCCGACAGGAAACCTAGATTAGCCTTTCCAGACGCTGGATCTCAACGATCATACAAAGTTCCTCCATGGGTATCAAAATATGTATATACTCCACTAATCAAGCTACCAATTTTCAAGAAGGGAAGAGACTACTCAGCCCGGAAAGTCACCTATTTTTTACCGACGTTGCTAATTAGTTTTTTCATAGGAAACCGAATCCGATATCGATCTAGTCATCGAACTTCATAACACATGAAGCCTAATAATTCTCGATGATCAACAAAAACCCACAACGAGATGTAGTCAAGGCCATCAAAAACCCTAGAACGGAAGCGAAATGCACAGAATCAAGACGGGACGATAACAAGAACAACGAAGTTGCTCCAACACAAGCAGCGAACCACAAACTTACCAACGGAACCAAAGCCCTGTCTGATCCAGATGTCAAACTGAGACCGGAGAGACAAAGAGGGAGAGAGAGAGAGGAAGCGAGAGACGAAGTCAATGCCGTTGACGCTGGAAGATTTGAAGAAGAAAACGCGTGGCTTGGACGTTTAGTCACGGGAATAATCGCACATCTGCAGGAAATCTGCGAAACATTATATATAATCCAAAAAGTGAATTAAAGCCAATTTTTTAACTCTATATTATATCGAAATCAAGTTTTTATATTCTAAAAAAAGTAAACTTTAAGCGCAAGCCAAAACCAAAATCAATGTCTCGATCAAACCAACAGCCAAAGAGCCAACAATGCATACCTCTTCACATTTCTCCTCACCAGTAACCTTTGCAGGAACAAGAGCCATTCTTGAAATGATGGAACCGACTCGAATCCCTCAATACAATCTCATGATCAATAAGCTTGGAAATGTACGTGAATGCCGTATGGCAATCTCCACACACTCGTAAATTCTTGGTAATCCGAATAGGTGCCCCTCCGGGCGTTGTTAAGATACCATAGGCAAGAGCTAACTTCTCACTGTGTTCAAGAAGAAGATCGCCTTTCTCTTCATCGTCCACATCATGGAGGGCAAACTTTGTTTCAGGAACATAACCCAAATCCTTGATCCGTTGCATAAATTCTGCGAGAATCTGATATATTTCTTTCGTTCTTGGATGAGTTCTATCGCCCACGAAGAAAGTAGCGGTCCCTTTGATTCCTTCTACCCAGCTACAACCAGGTCTTTTCTTGATTCCTGTATGTTTCATCAATGATCTGATCCTTGCCACATCCTTCCACCGCCTTGCATTTGCATATAGATTCGAAAGCAAAGTGTATGATCCATCGTTGTTAGAGGCTAACTCTGATAATTTCCTTTCAGCATGTTCCCCGAGCTGAACTTTCCCATGGATTGTACAGCCATTCAGCAATGCCACCCATACTACAAAAGTAGGGTCCATGGGCATTTCTTCGATGAGATGAAAAGCTTCATCCAAACGACCAGCACGACCCAACATGTCTACTGCACAGGCATAGTGCTCTGACCCGGGAACAACTCCGAAATCCTTTTCCATCCTATTGAAATACTCCATTCCCTGATCCACCATTCCCGAATGGCTGCAAGCATAGAGTACAACAAGTAATGTAATACCATCAGGTGTAAAACCCAATTGCCTCATCTCGTCAAAAATCTTAAGGGCTGCTTCTCCACGGCCATGCATACCGTAACCTGTCATTAGGGATGTCCAAGAAACTTCATTCATCTCCCGCAAGCCATCAAACACCATCTGTGCATCTTCTACGTCTCCACATTTCGCATACATATCTATTAGGCAGTTCAATACAAACAGCGTTACAGCGTCATGATGGTGGCGCAATACATAAGCATGAATTTGCTTGCCAGTTCTTAATGTAGCCAAACGGGCACAAGCCATGAGGGCACAAGCTAAGGTAAAACTATTCGGCTTTCTGTGGCAATCTTGTTTAAACATCTCGGAGAAAAGCTCGAGAGCTTTACTGGCTTCCCCGTGCTGGGCATATCCACCAATCATCGCGGTCCAAGTCACGACATTCCTATCCTTGGGAGCAATCGAATCAAACATAGCACGTGCAACATCATCCCTTTTGCACTTGCCATACATATCAATCAACCCATTGACAACGATATTATCATCATCATCAGAAGCATTCTTATCAGAGTATGAATCATGCTTGACGGCATAACAATGAATCTCTTTCCCATGATTCAGCGCTCCAACAGAAGCACAGCCTGAAAGAACTGAGACAAGAGTGACATTATTTGGTTCTGACCCGCGCGACAACATCTCCCTAAACACACCCAATGCTTCATGTCCAAGGTCCCTTTGAGCAAACCCTGAAATGACAGAAGTCCAAGTAACAACATCCATTTCAATCTTCTCCTCTCGCATCTTATCAAACAACCTGATAGCATCATCAAACCTCCCGATCTGCGAGTACCCAGCAACCATGGAATTCCAAGACACGACATCCTTTTCTGTCATGTTGGAAAACACCTTGTTTGCTTCATCCATCATCCCACACTTTGCATACATATCCATCACGCCATTACTGACAAACATATTGTCCATTAACCCATTCCTGATGGCAAAACCATGCGCCTGTTTACCCTCTTTACACGAACCGAGAGAAGCACAAGAAGGAAGCACTTGGACAAGGCTGATAACATCGGGTATGATTCCGAACTCGTTTGTCATTCGAGTGAACACCCCAAGCGCTTTTTTCGGTTCTCCTCTCTGTACAAATCCAGTCATCATAGAATTCCACGAGACAATATCCCACACACCTCTCACAAGCATTTCATCGAACACCTTCCACGCATCACCCAAAAAGCCACAACGCTCGTACATAGTTACAAGCGCGTTCCCCACAAAAGAATTGGTCTCAAACCCGGTAACCCATGCCAACGCGTGAACCGACGCGCCGCCGCCACGAGAACGGAGTTCACCGCAGGCCTTGAGGACAAAGGGGAAGGTATAGTTATCAGGCGTCCATGACAGAGAATGCATGAGTCGGAAGAGGGAGAGAGATTCACGGAGGCGGCCATGGTGAAGGGTCAAGCGGATGAGAGAATTCCAGTGATAGACGGAGGAGTCTGAGGGAGGATAACGGCGGAGGAAGGAGCAGGAGGAGGAGGAGCAGCCGAGGGAGATGTAAGTGCCGATGAGGTGAGAAGCGAGATTCAGGGTTAGGGTTCCGGAGACGAGGAGTTGCTGGTGGACAAGCTTCGCCTGGAGAACGGTCTGACATTGGTGGATAAACGGCGGTGTAATCTGCGGCGGAGCCGTGGAAAAGAGAGAAGCTTTGAGGCCCCGATGTGGTTTCCCGGCGAAGTCCGTGATGAGAATGCGGCGGAGCATTCTAAAGCCGCCGGTAGGGTGGGACAAATCGGGGGAAAAGTAGCGGATGAATTGTGTGTTTTAAACGGCATTGCACCAACGGTAACAAGTAGTGATCAAACGCGGCGACCGGCGTTTGCGGTTGATCAAACGCTGCGACTGGCGTTTGGAAAGCCACCAAAGAATGCTTCTATTACAGAATTGATCTTAAACCACACTGTCTTCCCTTCACTGTTCCATCCACCAATTCATCATAAGATCCATCGAGAATGTGAAGCAAAAGACTATACAGAATCTTGAGTCAGATAAAACTCAATGATCTTCGCGTTCTTGCTATTAGATACATACATGTTCAGACCCATAAGAAGAATGATGCTGTAGCATCGACACCGGTTTCTAGTTTCAGACCGGTAGTTGATGTATTTGTGTTTCCGCCATTGATGAAACATAAGCTATCTTGGGATCTGTCACAGGAAATGGAGTATGTTCGGATTCACTGTCTTTTCTCCTAGCGATTCTTAGGCACAAAGAAAACGAAGCACCAAACTTTGCAACTTCATTGAAACTTTCACCGCTCAACAACTGTGACAAAGAGTTTCATGAACAACAAACAGTTCTCTGCAGATACCAAAACCACACCTATACACACATGTATATATGTATTTGCTTACCTCAAAATCAGAAACAGCATTCAAAAAAGGAAATGTGTGGAATCTTTGTAACAAATGAAGCAAATCTCAGTAGCAGAACTCAAAATTTCCTGTGCGCCTGTTGACTTCATCCCCAAGCATTGTCAAAAGCTGCAGACGTAATCGCTTGAACAAACTCATCGAAATCTATACAGCCATCGCCGTCTCTATCGGCTTCCTTTATCATCCCCGTCAACTCCTCAGCCGTCAAAGCGTGCCCTAGCTTCGCCATCGAGTGCGCAAGCTCCGCCGCTGTGATGTAACCGTTCCCGTCTCGATCCAGCAATTTAAAAATCGCGCGCAGTTGCTCGTCCGTGTACGGACACCTCACCAGATCCGGTTCCACGAGTGCGACGAACTCGGAGAACTCGATCAAGCCGTTGTTGTTCCGATCGGCTTTCTGAGTCAGGGCGTCGAGCTGATCCTGACTCGGTTTCAGTCCGAGCGACCTGAGAAGCGATCCGAGCTCGAGCTCCGTCAGGCTGCCGTCCTTGTTCTGGTCAAACGATCGGAAAATCTCCCGGAGCTCCGACAACTGCTCGTCACCGAGTTTCGCCGCCGTCTTACCTCCGCCGCTCATCTTCTTACGCGATGGTTAGACCGTCTTCAAGCGTGGGGACCGAAGAGCAACGTTTTTGCGTGACGCAAAATATAAAATTTGGATCGGTTATTTCTTTCTGTGGCTACGTCAACGACGACAGTTTGGGTTCTCCTTAAACACGGAGTAAGATTGAGCGCATTTGACGATCCGTGATTGAACGGAGGGAATAATAAAAAAAAAAAAAGTAGTTATTATATTGTATAATGCATGCAATCGTGCAAGCGTTGTTTCCGCCGCTGGCTTTTTCTTTCCTTTGTTGTTTTATCTTATTTCTTTCTTTTTCTAAAAAAATATTGCATACATTATGCAATTTTGTTAAATGCCTTCGTGTTAATTTAAAATAAACAAATAAATAATAAATTCACTGGGAAGAAATCTATGGAGCTGCTGACTTGCTATGTTGACCAGAGTAAATATGGATGTGAAAAGTCAAAATTGAAAATTTTAGTATTTTTTTTTTTGGATTTTTGCAATAAAAAAAAAATATGGGCCTTTATGATCTATCTGTTTAATCATTCAAAAGTTCTGCCCCTCGATATTATTCAGCGGGTGAAATATGAAATATAAAAAGCCCATTAACTTTTCCCCGTAGATCTAAAAGGGCCAAAGATTGGAAGGCCCACACCCGCCTTACATTTCAGCCCTCTAAAACACGCCATAACTTGATCACTACAAAACAACTGTTGACGACACAAGTTTAAGTCAGCAACTCCATAGATTTCTTCCCAGTGAGAGTAAATTCCATATAAAAACTTACTCTCAGGGTAAGGAAATCTTATCTGAAGCTTTTATGTTACAACCAAAGCCAACTTAACTTCCACTTCACCACCACCAGAATCCCTGTCAAAATCCAAATTCCCGACTTGTTTGTTACATACATATGTATACATAATCTCACTACTGTGGCTATGGTTTTGAAGAAAAACTCCATAAACGGTACAGACCTGTCACTGGATACGGATGGAGGACTCAGTCCCATGAATAGGGGAATACCCTTCTGGTGGTTGCTGGTCCTCCGTCTGGAGCTTCTCTTTCGTTTTCTGCCCCACGTCCCCAGCCACTTTCGCCACTCGGTTGAACGCCCCGGCCACCCACGTTGCACCCGTCAATATGTAACGGTTCTTCATTACAGCCGACCCAGCACTGCTCACCGTCTGCTCTGCTGCCGCGAAAGCTGACTTTGTCTTCTCCGTTACCTGGAACTTCTGGTCCATCTCCTTCATTTTCTCGTTCACCATTGTCGTCCCGGCCGTGAACTTCTGGCTTAGACCCATCTTTTGGTCCAGAGATGCGACTTTGGCAGTGGCCGTTGAAGTGAACCCGTGTTTCTCGTCGAAGGATTTTGCTTTACCAAGCGCGTCTTTCCCGAGAATGAAACCTTTTGCTAGCATGCTGCTTACAACATCTTCCGCCTTCTGGACTACATAATTCTCCTGTCCTTCTGTGCTGCTGCCGCCGCTACTCTGCGTTCCCTGAGACAATCAACGGCAACAAAAATGAATGCTCCTCCACGAGGGTTTAATAATTAGCTGTTAGGCTCAAATCAGTGTATAATTCAGAAACTCAACATTAGCAAGTTGGGTTTAGATGGATACCGACCCCAAGGAGTCAAAACCTCTCCTGGGGTCAGCCCATCTGCAGGTTATAACGCATGGGTTTGAAAGGCATATGTGTTCAGAGGTTTTCATAATGCATATAAGAAACAAAAACATAGATGTGCGCTGAATGAATGAAATTACTGCGCGAGGAGCTTCTGGTGGATTGTAGTCAGAAGCCAGCTCAATGATGACATATTGATCAGCTATAGTAGCTCCCTGAAAGGAAATGACTGCTGTTAGCATGACCCATAACTAGAAGATAGGCTAGATACGCTCAGTAACCTATCTTAGACAGGAAAAAAATACTACTTTTCTAGTTTCACTTTCTTGTCCATATATGAAATGAGTTCCACAAGCAGCTAAGAATGGCGTCTCACAGAGAACAGAGAGTAGCTCTCATTGTTTACTTACCAAAACAAATGGATGTGAAAGATAGACCAATAAAAGCATGCCACTGGAACTGATTAATAGGGAATTTAGGTATTGGTCCATTATTCATTAGTCATAGGGAACAGTGGATGTGTTTTGTTGCTAGATTGCTAGAGAAGAAACTAGGCATCCACAGATCAAATAAAAACTACTGAAGAATGATATGTTAACATGAAGAATGATCTAAGGGGATAACAAGAGAACCCACTGATAAGAGCACAGAAGTCTCTGCTCCTTGAGGATCTTTGAATGTGACATAGGCAAAGCGCTCGTTATTGCTGGTTACCAGACCATGAAAACAAACAGAGAGCTCAGAAATGATGAGATTGAGACCATTGAATTCGATTCATTAAGAGAGACCTCTGGTCTTTCCAAACTAATTTGGAGGGAAAAAAGGCTAAAATTTCATGGGCATAAGCCAAGGAAATAAAAATAAATGTATAACAACAGAAGAAACAATGAGAAGAGAACGAGGACAATCACTAACCCATGAATTTCAATGCTTTCAACTTCACCAGAAAAAGAGAAGAATTCCTTTACGTCCTTCTCTGTTGCTCCCAGGGAGAGATTGCTTACTTTTACTGACCTTACCTTCAACATCACAAAAACATATGGATAGAATAGTTTATAATACAATTATTGTTTGCCTCAACTGCAGATAGCATACTATATCGGTGAGGGCAGCTCAGTTGCGTCTGTATCTTTCCACTTAAAGCTTCATTCAAAGACAAACATATATGCCAACAATACAACAAAGACTTTAATCAAACGAGGTCGAAGAAACAAGTTCCCTAACAAATTTCAGCAAATAAATTGATCTCTACATCAAATTTATTTAGGTGTAATGGTGACTGACATTTTTTCTCCTTCTACGAGAAAGCAAGAGTAGGGAACATTAATTTCATAAACTATTATGCGGTGGCAGACTCATCGTCGAGTAATATCATATGATTCGAGAAAGCACATTCGTTAACAGGATATTACTCCAAGAGAAATTTTACATCTATCTGTCGAATTAACTGCTTGAAAGTAACATCAATGATCATATTAGAACTAAAGATGCGCACGTTGCTTGATGTATTTTCAACCAAAAAGTTCAGAAACAGGCAACAAACACCTTCTACCAAATCTATACGGGCGATTGTTGAAGAAAACCCAACAATTTGATATAAGTTGACGGAAATCAAATTCATAAATCACCGGGATATAGAGTTTATGGATAAAATAGAAACACTTGTTGATGGATTCAATTGGACGAGCACACTTTGGCGTAGACCTAAGGGATCGACACGAAATTCAACTGAATACAGAGTCGCACATAGAACGGATGATATACAGATGAACAAAGAGGAATACAATCCAGAGAAACGTTTTCCTTTCTGGCACGAACAATCCAAAAGAAAACTCATCGAACAAAATCACACTAACTGAATCCGTCTCCCCCAACCAAATTTTCACCGAAATTTACCCGCGATGAGACGATCAGGAGACAAAAGGAACCCAGATCGACATAATAAAGAAGAACGCGGAGAACCAATATTCCCAACAAGATCTCTCGCAAAATCTACCCTAGAAACAAAGAGCCGAGAGACAGAATCTAGAAAAGGATAGCGAACAAAAAACGTAGAGAAGTAGAACTAACCGCCATGGATTCAAAGCTTCGTCCTTAATGGTATTTGATCACTACGGGATCGGATGAGAACAATCTTCTTCTTCAAATGGGAGGGGCAGAGGCAGTTTCTTCCTCGAAATCGAGGAGTATGGAGTTTATCATCCGTTTTAACCAGGACACGTGTACTCAGTGGGTCCGTGACACGTGCGGTGTCGGTTGCGTATTCTTCCATTTAAGTTCCGTGCAATTCTTATTTATGGTAATCAATTAAATATATTTATTAATTATATTGTTTTTTTTTACATGAACCGTAAATAATGTATATGTTTAGACGATGGGAGGATCCTACTTACATACATATTTTCTTATATATGCTGTATACACACACAAATTGTGCATATGTATATGTATGTATACATATCAGCAGACAGCGCGTTGACCCAAAAACTAACCTCACAAGAAAGGACTTGGAAGGTCTATGACAGTTCACGTTCTTATAAATTCCCTCCACCACACAAACTAACCTCACAAGAAACCCTCTTTGCAGAAAAAAAAAATTAAAAAAAACCTATGTACCTAACTCGTTGTCTTCCTTGAGGACTTGGTCTCTGCTTCCGTTTGATAGAGAGAGAGAGAGGATGAGCTTCCAAGATCTGGAAACTGGTTTCGGATCTCCGGCGGCGAACCGTTTCTCCGGCGTGAGGCAACAGAGACCGTCGCGAGGGGATGTCTCTCAGGAAGTCGCCTCCGGGATTTTCAGGATCAACACCGCCGTCAATTCCTTTTTCCGCCTCGTCAATTCCGTCGGGACTCCAAAGGATACCCTTGAATTGCGAGAGAAGCTGTGAGATTTCCTCTCTTTCTTTGATTTTCCCTCGTTTTCTTTGATTATTACCTCTGCAATTGATTAGGGTTTTGAATCGATCTCGTTTGTTTGAATCTTAAAATTTTCCGTCCTTTTAAGGATGTGTCAAGCTTTCTTCTGATCATGTGTATAAAGTTTAAGGCTTTTGAATCTTATCCTATATTCCCCTTTACCGGAGAAAGAAAGCTATTAACTTGGTGCTCTGCCGATTTGTGGAATTAGGGTTCCTACTAGCTGAGGTTTAGGGCTCTCTCATATTATCAGTCGAATTTGCTGGGAGAAGTTGCTAGTCGTTGGTATTGGTTTCATCATGATCACATCAGTGAAAATCGAAATAATCCTTCTTAACTAAGGGAGTTACAGAATTCATGAATAATTTTGGTGGTTACTTGATGGCAAACGGCATTGACCAGCTCCTATGTATTCATATCTTTGAACTTTTAGGGATAGTTTAGTGAAAGATGAAGGTTGAATTGCATTTTCCTGTCTGTCCTTATAGGAGAGTATTTATCTATTTGTTTTGAAAATTTTGGAAACTAAAAGAATTGTTTTGTGGCAGACAAAAGGCAAGGTTACATATCACAGAATTAGTGAAGAACACTTCGGCCAAACTTAAGGAAGCTAGCGAAGCAGACCTTCATGGAGGAGCTAGTGTAAGAAGTTTTCTATTCTTTGAATTCAGTCCCAAGGAACTGCTATATGTGAGACCAAACATGTGCATGTGAACCAAGTAAATTGGAAACCTGTTATGAAAGTATATGAAGATGTGAGAATTGGTTTCTTCACAAATTTATTTATGTTCCTTGTATCTGTGGTTTTTTGAAAAGATGGATGTTGAGTCTTTTTTCTCTGTAGACAGTAGTTTCTTTTGTGCAGTAAGTTTTCTAATGCTATTTTCTGCTGAAATTCTCCTGTTTAACATGCAGCCGATTAAGAAGATTGCTGATGCCAAACTTGCAAAGGATTTCCAGTCGGTTCTTAAAGAGTTTCAGAAAGCCCAGAGACTTGCAGCCGAGAGAGAAATAACATATGCTCCCATAGTTTCTAAAGAAATACCCACCAGGTAACCATGTTGACACGTACATCTACTTGTTCAATACAAGGGAAAGAAGTCTACTTTTTGTACCATCTTATTCATATTCTTGTGAACTAGTGATGATTTGGCTAAAGTGTAAAAATTCAACTTAGAAACTATGGGAGTAGAATAAAGTTTTTACTCAACATCAGAAAGTCTGAGGTTTGTGTAGAAATTAGTCTGTTGGACTCATGACTCAAGTGTTTTGTGTTCTATGTTGTCTTGGTGCAGTTTTAATGCGCAGGAACTTGATAGTCATTCTTCCACAACTTCCCAGCAGCAATCTCTTCTTCTAGAATCTAGAAGGTGAGGATACCCTGTTGTCTTGCTAAATCATTTAACCATGTGGTAGCCATGTGAAAATTGCAATGCAGACCTTCTTCTGGAAATGACGTATTTTTAGTAGAAAGGGGTCAGTTTCAGTTTTTGCCCTTGCTCCTTGATATACCTTTCCTATTTGGGCATTTCCGATAAGATTGTTATAGCTCCGATGAAACTTTCTTCCATCATAACATGTTGCGTTTGTCTTGTTTTTTTTAAATCGTGGAATGCTCACTTCTAATATTCATGCAGGCAAGAGGTTGTCATGTTGGACAATGAGATAACCTTCAACGAAGCCATCATTGAGGAAAGGGAGCAGGGGATAAGAGAAATACAAGAACAGATTGGGGAAGTGAATGAAATATTCAAAGATTTAGCTGTGCTGGTTCATGATCAAGGAATTGTGATCGGTAAGTGACTTAACTCTCGGGAAATATCAAATATTCTCATGTTTCTCCCACCTTCTTCAGCAATCATGGGTTTTTTTTTTGTATGTATGTTGGCAACAGATGACATCAGCTCTAACATTGAGAATTCCCATGCTGCGACCGCACAGGCCACCACCCAACTTAAGAAAGCATCCAAATCTCAAAGATCTAACTCATCCCTGGTAAGCATGGCATCTCTCTACAAAGAGAGAGACTGTCTTATTTTCTCCTTTCATGTTTGTTTCGTGATATCGGTATTGTGTTTCGGTGCAGGCGTGTCTACTCATCCTCATTTTTGGAATCGTTCTACTCATCGTCATCATTGTAGTTGTGGCCTGACCCTTCCATCTCATCACAGCTAATCAACCATGGGTTTCACATCTGCCTCCTGAAAAAGAAAAATCCCGACGAGGTCGACAACGACGATATGGATCACTGCGTGGCACAAGACCACCCCAATGTATAGATTCTTTTGTACAACCTCTTGGATTTTAATCGCGCATATTTATTTATCGGTGAAGACAGCGTTCCTTCGTTTTGTTTATGTGGTGGGTGAGAAAACTGTCAAAAGCTCACGGGCCATTACATGATCCTCCTTTGTGTTTAAGCGAAAGGAAGTTTCGTGTAAAAAAGATAAGATGCCGAAAGAGTGCCGGACGAATGACATTCGGACAGCCAAACAACACAACAGACAATCGACACTCTACAGCCAAAAGAGAAGATTATCATTACACAACGACAATGTACTCGTTTGTCACTGTTGAAACACATAGGAACTCACTATCCCCTTGGGTTACATACAACCTTTCTGTTTTTTTTTTCAAGTTTTTTGTGCTATCATATCATCCTTTCTCGAGTCACCAACACCATTTCAAGGCAAAATGTAAAAGAGTTGCTTATTATTATTATTAGACATAGACATCGATGACCGGAGGAGAGGGGAGGAGAGAAAAGGAGAGGCTCCTCTCTCTCTCTCTCTCTCTCTCTCTCTCTAGTAAACCTCTCTCATCCGTCGGGTCCCCTTGTCCCAGAGAAAATTTCACCCGCTTGTGTTATGCCACCACCCAAGAGACCAACATCTGTCCACACAGCACAGAAAATTTCCTAAGAGACTGAAATACATCACATGAAAAAAGAATGCAAATGGAGGAGGAATATCCAGCGGCAAATCACGTGAAAGTTTCCTTCAAAGATATGGAACACTCTGTTTTTCCTACTTAGATCTCCCCAAATTTTCCATTTCAATGTAACAGGAAGGAAGAGATGACACAGACTAATTATACTGCCCAACTTACCAACACAATCAAGCTTCAATACATTACCCCTCCACAAAATTTCAGATAGCTCTCTGAATGCACAGTTAAGGTAGAAAGCCAGGGTTTAAAGATTCATCACCTTTACCTGTAAACAGGTAAATACTTTACTGACTGCCACGTCATTTCCCTTGGGTTTCTGACCTAAGAAGTCCCATCTGCTCAGTTAGATGCTCCATGTGTTGATTATTATACCCATCATCCCTCTCGCTGGATTGTGATTCTTGTTCCATTACCAAGTCTCTTTCCATTCCTCCCAAAAATATCTCATCTGTATCCCCAACCACTGGGCTCGCAGCAAAGAACTCTTCCCAGAAGGAATCATGAATTGCAGGCAGCTTTGGAACCCCATCCAGCAACTCGTCCATGCTGTCCTGTGGAGAAATTCCATCCGCTTCTAACTCCATCGATCCATCCAAAACAGCTGTGATTGGATCCATAGACCCTCCATTGTCAACCTCGCATCCAATTACATCAGAATCTGGGCTCCCGTCAGCAGCATCTGGCCTCCGAGCTAATTTTGGCTGAACCATGTCAGCTGGTGACTGGTGTGTATTTGGCTCGGGTACTTTTTCTGTTCTACAAGGCTCTTGGAAATTTGTAGTTGGATTAGATGCTGAAGACATGCACGAAACACTAGGGTTTGGTGAAACCTCGGCTAAGGTCACCCCAGACACCCTATTCGAGGAGCTTATATTGTCCAGAGCATTTGGAGTGGGGATATCACCCAAAAGAAAGCTGTCAGGATTGTTTGTGAACGGTTCACACCTAGGTGAGCTACTCATCTTCAATATCTGATGGAGCATAGCTTTTGTCGCTTCGTTCATTGACGGTTGGTACTTAACAATCTGCCCGTTAAGACCATTTGTCCCATGGGCACTAGAGTTCTCCTGATCTTCTCCAGGAAGTCTCCTCTTTTTGTTCTTTCCACCAATGCATCTGTTGCCATCATTCTGCTGCTGCACAAACTGATTTAAGAAACCTGGACTCTGCACAGCCTTTGCCAGGAATGACATCATTTGTTGTTGTCTCTGCTCCATCGTTTGCACTTTCTGCCCCACATTTTGCAGTTGTTGTTCGGTAGCTTGTTGTTGTTGTCTTAACCTTACAAGTTCTTGCATCAGGACGTTCTTGTCCCGTTTAAGTCTTTCCACTTCTTCTTCAAGTCCAAATTTCCCAACTTCAACACATGAGTTCTGAGTGTGCGGTTGTTGTAGATTGTGCACATGAGCAGGCTTTCGCCTAACTATACTCTTTAGTAGTTGTTTTTGGCCTCTTAAAAAGCCCTCATTTGCAAATTCCCAGCGATCTGGATCAACTTTTCTGAAACCCTGGACAAAAAAAAAATGCAGCGAGATAATGATACACATGGAATAAATCCAAAATGAAGAATTGAAACCATCAAACAGAGAGTTGCTTGAATTTCACTAAAGAAGCAACAAATAATCTAGAGTTTGCAATTCTTGCCCCACAAATAACTGAATCCAATTCTAGTTCAAGGTTTAAACACAGAGCACAACAACCCTGCAAGTTAACAACTTTTTTCGGAACAAAAACATGCTCTAATATTCTAACTTAGTCAAGCAAAAGTCTGAAAAAAAAAGAATTATCTCCGACGTGTCTTCTGCAACACAAAAATCCACGGATAAAGGAAATCAACAATTCTGTATTTTATCAGCATTGACATATATAAATTAATGAAACGCTAATGTGTGAAATTTGATAGATATTTTGTTTTGTGATTTATGGCTACAGCGCAGAAAGGGAACCGTTGAGGCAACCAATCTCCAGGCACATTTGAGGACATGTGCAAATGAGCCTGCAAGGTTTGTGGAATCTTTTGGTAAGTAAAAAGAGGAAAAAGAGAAGAAAGGAGAAAACAAAATGTAAGACCACTGTCCTCTTGGTTTTGTTTGATCAATGAATAACTTTGAAAATGGGCACGATATGTCAAATATAGATCCCGTTCCAAGCTCTGTGGACCACAAACGGATGCAGGGTAAAGATTTATAAAACAAAAAGAACACATCTGTATCCAATGCAGTATGTATTATACAGAATACTGAAGAAAAAATACCTCATAATCCAGAAAAGTATACAAATCTTGATTTCACGTGTTCAAAGAAACCCGCATACATATTTATCTCAGACAGTAAACTACCACTGCATGATGAAACATAACACAGGGGATACTAACAAACGAGTATAGCAATCATCAATGCACGGCCACAAGGGAGACCATGGATAGAATCGTCTCTCGTCTCATTGAAATCACTTAACATGTCTTCTAAGCTTATGCAAGTAATATAACCTAACAAAATTGTTTCTTTCATCAATGGAAGTAGTATCATCTAAAAGCTCGCAGAAATCGACTTAAAAAACATCAGTATACCATCAGCAACCAAATATCCAACACACTTCATAATTGAGAACTCTCTTACAACTGTGCTACAGAAAGCAGATAGATGATAGCAAAAGGGACAAAGAACAGAATCTACAGTCAGGCCAAAAGCCTTGAAACCCTAATGATTCTGTAACGTCCTAAGTAACCGTGACCTAGGGAAGGTAAATGTCGAGTTCGCTTTCTCTACTAGCTTCACAACACTAGTAATTCGCATACCAGTTGTTTCGACAATAGCTATGGATAAAAATGAACCAGACACAAAGATTGCCCAAATTAAGCCACAAGAAGCAAAACACAAATTAGAACATGAAAGCAAAAGGATCGAAGCTCACGTAAGTGTTCAACTGTCGGACGAAGCTGGAGAAATTGTTGTGCTTGAAATACTTGGGGAGGAGCTCCTTGGCGAACTCCGGCACGTTCCAGACAACGAAGCTGTTGTTCCCGCTGCTCCACGAGACCACCTCGTTGTTCGACGGGTCATCGACCATGTCGTAGGTTTTGCTCAGAAACGGCGGCACAGAATTCACCGCCGGTGGCGCTGATGCCGGAAGGGGTTCACGAACAGATCCCATATCCAGTATGAGAGTAATAAAATACACAGCAAACGAATCGATCAATGCTGGACTTTCTTTCAAAAAGAGAACATCGATTTCGCCATTGGAGAGAGCTTTCAAAAACCTACAAAAACCTCGAGGTTTTTAAAGGGCCAATCTTGATCGACCCCCTTCACGGCGAAGGTAAACCTTCCCCTCAAGAGTACACGTGGCGGTCGAATCTGTTTTTTTCTCCATTTACCTTTATTTTTTAATCCTAATTTTCCAGAAGGCGGTGGAGCTGCTTCGCGGATGTAGACGACGTGGCGTTTTTATGACCGTCGATCTGGTTTCCCCAAAAATAATATTATATTATCGAGAAAATGCCACGTAAGACAAAGGCAAAACGTTATTTGCCCTTATTTCATTATCCGGGCTCGATGACCTGAGCCGAAGAAGATGACGATGAATCCGGTGGCAATTCGTCGCGTTTCGTTCGACTGCCTCTCTTGTCTCTCTCTGAATCGTCGAGGATTCGGAGATGGATTCTCCGGAGGCCGGATTCTGAACTCGCCGAGACGGACTCGGCCGACTCGGCGGACGTGCTCTGTTGTGGCGAGTCTGATCACCAGCTCTGACTCGTTCGAAGTTGGGAGGCTTATCGGGAGCTATGGGTTCATGAATGTGACCAGGTAGTCTCGCTTTCTGATCGTTTGCATTGATAGTTTCTAATGTTACTTTTTTGTTTTCGTATGAAAATGGACGTGATTATGCCTCATGGTCCCACAAGTTCAATCGGGCGAATCTTAGAAGGACTTCCCTTTTGATGTGTTGTGTCAATTTTTCATCAATGTGAACGTGAATGTCTTGACTTCGATTGGATTAAGCTTTTGGGTCCGTGGGTCTCTTGCTTTTCTCTGAAGGAACACTATGAGGATTCAAATTTTTCCTTCCACCTCTTGTGCATTCTAGTTATTCAGGGCTGCAGCTTGGACCTGACATTGAATATGCATCCGGAGATATAGGTCGATTGAAATTTCAAGACGTTGGAGAAGGCAGTGTTAAGATCAGGTCAGGCGCACTATTAACACGCATACGCCAGTGGTGCTTTGCTTATGTTAAGTATGTGTTAGTGACGACAGTTTGTTTGCAGGCTTTATGAAGGTAGAATCTCCCAGGGGCCGTTCAGAGGAATACCTGTAATTTTTAAGGTGATTGTGCGTGCCATGCTTTAGTATCTGGCCGCTTTGTCTCGACGAAGAAGATGAAATGTTTTGTGACTCTCATATTGAAGATTGAACAAAGTTGGAGTCTTCAATTTTGTTGTGATCTAAGAAGTAGATGAATCTGGTTATGTTCATTGGCTGCAGTATATGTATTTTGGTTAAATAGAAAGTTAGCTAATGATTGATGAATGTGCATTCATTTAGCTACTGATTGATAAATCTTCTTACCTTTAAGGTTTATCCTGGAAAACGAGCTGGTGGAATTGAAGCTGACATGATGGCAGCAAACGAATTAAATACACATGCTTTTCTCCAGGTTGTTCATTGTATAAAAAATTCCCACGCTAAATTTCTATTAGGCTGGCTTTTTTTTTTAATTGTATCTTATCACCTGGTTTTAATGCAATTGTTTGACCTTCTGTTTGTCTACGCAGAGCAGTAGAAAAGCCACTCCTACTAATAATCTGATCATACTTGTTGGCGGGTTTGAGACACAAACAGGAGAGCAGGTCTGGCTTATAATTTGACGCTTTAAAAGTGTGAATTTTCTGTGTATCTAGCATGTGGGGTGTTTTGCTTATTTCTCGTATGTAGGTTAAACCGATTCATTCCTACAGTGGCTTGCATTCCGTGATGATGGGAAATATAGCGCAGCTGACTATGCAAAAGTGGCAAGTGAGAAAACATCTAGAGGCCGCACTCAAGGAATATGGAATCCCTATGACCAAGATCAGGCGATTAAACGCAGGAGAAATTTTGTTATTAAGATCCTTCAGGGTGCAATGAGGGGTCTTGCCTTTATGCATGATCATGACAGGTTACATCAAAGCCTTGGACCATCCTCAATTGTTCTCAAGTACGTGACAAGTGGTATCTGAATGTACTCTGGTTTTTAATATAAACTGAAAGACTTTAGGATCTCTATGCTGTTTTTTCAGTTTTCCGCTGGTAAAATGATCCATTTTGTTGGCAGTACAACAGCAGAGAGAGAAGCCATATACCTAATTCCACGTCTTCGAGATCTAGCCTTTTCCGTTGATATAAGGTTCTCTCTCTCTCTCTGAAAAAATGGTGGGCTTTCAATGTCACATTAGTCAAACATGGGTAGAGAAATCTGTTTATCATTAAGTCTTTTCGGAGCTATAAGAATACAGTTCAGTAGAAACATAGATTTTTCTAGTCTTTCAGGTTAAAACTGAAAGTATCAAACATAAGATGAAAAGGTGGTGTTGTGCCACAAACTGTACTTAGTTTCCTGGTAGAGGTTCAGATGATAAACATTGTATTATTGAATGACATTCTTTTCCAGGCCATCATGTTTTGAGGAAGGAGTCAGTCAAGGTGGGCTGTCAGAGTCTCTTTGGAGAAGAGCATCTTCTTCTGGTGCCTTCTCTATTCTTGAGAAAAGAGCTTTCGGAATTGCGGATGACATGTAAACTCTTCGGGTTTTTCATTTTGTTCAGTTAAGAATTCTTATTTGGTAGACTTGAGCTTGACACATTCTTATGCCTACTACAGATATGAAGCAGGTCTTCTTTTCGCTTACTTGGCATTCATTCCATTTTGTGAAGTAGGCGTCATGGATTCTCTTTCATTGCAAGTAATATCCGTTTACAATTTTTACATAATTTCATGGCTCTACTCATTTATCTCGCAAATGCCGTAGATTCATATGTTCTGTAGTGTTCTGAACGTAGGATCATCTCTAGTCTATCTGTTTGGAATGTTGTTTTGAACCGGAACAAAAAAAAAAGCATATTCTCTTCCTTTCTGTTAAAAGTACATCCTGAAAATAGTTTCACTGAACCATATAGTTGAACTCGTTTGACTGCAGAGGCTACTGGAGAATACCTTCAGGCTGGATCTGGATGCTGTAAGAGAGTAAGCTTCTTGCTATGTTCTGTTTCATTCACTTTCAACATGTCTCGGTAACATCACACACATATGGTTGGTTGTTGCAAATAATAATATGAGAGGCTAATGTCAAACTAATAATAATGATACATCACTCTAACAGGTATTGCTTAGCCGATGAACGCCTAGAAGAAGCAGTCAGGTTTCTAGATATTGGTGATGGAGCTGGTTGGGATTTACTTCAGGTATTATTATTTAACTACCACCTCAAAATCTATCAAATGAATAAACAAGAGAAATCTTCCATAGTATTATTGATTAGGTTTTTCAAAGTGAAACTTCTCCATAGAATTCGGGCTATTTTATTTTTTGATAATGGTGATGTCCAGGTGGGGTTCGAACTGTGGTTGTGGGATCACTTTGTGCTTTCCCACACCACTTTGCCACCATCGTCGGGGCCGAATTTGGACTATTTGCATCAACACTTGAACTGTTTTTTTGAGATTTTTGTGTGTTTTTGAAGGCAATGCTGAATGCTGATTATAGTAAAAGACCGATGGCAGAGGCCGTTTTGCGTCACAGATTTATGACATGTTCCGTTCCCTGAGGTCTGTGAGAAGATTACAAAAGAGAGCAATGAAACAAATTCTGCACGTATGGATATATACGTATATAAGAGGGGCCGGCTTGCCTGAGCGGTACATTCATTTGTCCCGAGGTCTGAGAAAACAGGGATAAGGCTGTCTAAACTCTAAATTACTGTTATGTTTTTTTTTTTTTGTCTTTCTTTCTATGTGGAGAATCTTTTTTTAACATGTTGTAATATGTAAATTCCTATGTAATCGAGGGAATCATTGAACAAAAGCTGGTTGGCCCATCATAAAGCCCATTGTAATGTTTAAAGCCCATGATTGGAGTAGAATCGTTGAAAGTCGTGAATGAGTCACGTGCATGTTTCTTCCCAGGCACGTGACCTGATTTGCGCAAGGAAATAAATACCTTTCCCCGTTCTGTTCCCCCTTTGTTTACCTTGTTTTTCTTCGGTTCATTTCGCTTCACGAATCAAACTTAGAATCTGAGATCGAAAAAGCCCACCCGGATCCGATTCTATACACGGGTCGGAGCCGGTGATTCTCGCTCTCGTGATCTTTCCCCACATTTGTTCCCGCATTTGATCCGGCGGGTGCTCGAGAGGATGCTGCTTAGCTTGAATTTCAGGTTATGAATCACAATCTCGGTAACAATGTCGCGTTTTCCCCGAGAATCAATGGAGGATTCGTCGATGGAAGACCCAAGTATCTCTCTTCGTCCGGCTATATGCTATCGCCCTATAAACCCTTCTGATTTGGAGCGTTTGGAGCAAATCCATCGTGATATATTCCCAATCAGGTATGTGGAATCCTTTCCAGTCAACGTTTCCTTTTCCTTTTTTTTGGGTGATTTTCGTGGTTGTTTTTTTTATCGAAGATTGAGGGATTGATCTCTTCAGGTATGAGTCTGAGTTTTTTCAGAGTGTTGTGAGCGGATGTGATATCGTGTCATGGGGTGCTGTTGATCGGAGCAGACCTGATGGTCACCGTGATGAACTTATTGGATTTGTTACCGCGAAAATCGTTCTTGCGAGAGAAAGTGAGGTGAGTTCTTTATGTCATTTTGATGTTGTTCTCCGTTCCTTCACTTGGGGTTTTGCATATAAGATTCTCCAAATCTTTAGAAGTCTTCAAGTTTTGAATATGGAAACAGCCTGTAACATCAGGATTGTGGTTCAAGCAGTGATCTTTGAAGAGTTTTATTGCCATTGGGTTTGTGCATGAGCTGCAAGCTCATAAATTTCAGATTTTTAGTACGGTAACATTTTCAGATTATGATTAACATGCTCTGTGGCAAGTTTTTAGGAGATGGGTTTCTTGCAAAGTCTTTCAACTTGAAACATTTCTAGAATTGGAGCAGCTCTCGATTGCCATTGAAGCATGTTTAGTGGATTTTTTCGGTCTTATCTCAGAGTTAGGTAATGAGCCAAGGGATGTTTTCTTTCTATATTTACTTCAACTAGCAGATGGTTTCTGTGTCTTTAACAGATAGCAGATCTAATTCGATATGACTCAACAAAGGGAGAGGAGACGTTGGTGTACATTCTGACACTTGGAGTTGTAGAGACCTATAGGAATCTCCGCATAGGTATGTTTGCCATCGCAATGCCACCCTACAGCTTCTCAAATGTCTATTGCTCGATAACAAATTGGGATTTCTGTGGTTTCTCAGCTTCTTCCCTTATTAACGAGGTCATCAAATATGCTTCTGGTATCCCTACGTGTCGTGGAGTTTACCTCCATGTGATTGCTCACAACAATCCCGCCATCCGTCTATACACAAGAATGTCGTTCAGATGTGTACGGAGGTTACATGGGTTTTACTTGATCAGTGGCCAGCATTTTGATGCATACTTGTTTGCCCGCTTCATTAACGGAGCTCGCTCCCCTTGCTCACCCTTGTAAGTAGAAAACCTGCCTCTTTAGTTCTCTCTCTCTCTCTTTTTTTTTTTTTTTTTTTTTTTCAATTTTCTACATTTT
>NW_010966372.1:657097-662272 GCF_000463585.1 Tarenaya hassleriana
CTTTTTTTTTTTTTTTTTTTTTTTGCAATCTTCTACATTTTGGTGGCAATGATTTCTCTAGTGATGATCACAGGTGGTGATGGCTGCTTTAGTTTCAATCTTCCATCACATGTTTATTAACCTGTGTTGTGGTATAGAAGGCAATGTAATTATTGCCCATTTGCCTCAGATATAGTACCTGTTAACTGCATAGAAAACCTTATCCAGAGGTTTATACTGTTTCTTTGTTTAGAATTGGTCTAAGTTTCTACAAATCTTGAGCTGATAGTGTTTCAATTTTTTTTCTTCGTGTGTGTGTTTGAAGGGAGATTGTGATGTTGGTTGTGAATTATATGAGGAGTGGGCTCAAATCTGTGGCATCTAAGCTAAAGAAGAAGGAAGAAGGCAAGGGGCTGAAATGGATCAAATGCAAAGACACAAGGTGTCTCTTGCCCACGCAACAAACCAAACGAAACCTTGTGTCCGAACGAGCTTCATCATCCCCATACGAATGCGTCTAATAATAACAAGAATCTCATCCGTATATGCCGTTCACTCCCATTGTCTGTTTCTATTGTGCTCTGTGCAATAAACCATCCAAAAATGTAAATAGCCTTTGTTTACTATGAAATGGACGCATTTGTATCGTTGGTGGGTTTATGGAATTTGGATCTGTGTTGTTGGGTACGAAGGGTCGAGTTGGTCTTTTGTAATGAATTCTCATTTATACGTACCTTGATTTCTTGATTATGTACGTACGTAAACGTATAATGGAAAACGAAAACCCGGTTCGGCCGGAAGGGGAAAACCCGGTTCAAAATTATATACAAGAAAAAAATCTTAAAAGAACCTTTAAAAGAAAAAGAACGGGAATCGGAAGTCCTGAAAGCTAGGGTTCATCCGGGTCGATATCTGTTTTCGGAGAAATCCTGGATTTTCTCTCCAATTTCTACCGAAAAGTGCATATCTGGGTCTTGGGTTCAGCCGAGGTAAGCAAAAGTATCTCTCTTGCCGATGTTTTGTTTCGTCTGCCGCTGCAACGTGGGTGGAAATTTGGGTTTCTCATGTTGCGAAAGAAATGATTTTGGCTTCTGGGTTTTCCCCTTTCATATTTCGGGGGTCTGAAATTTGGTTTAGATTTCTGAAAGAAGGATCTAAATATGCTGTTGTTGCGATACACGAGGGGTGTAATGAAATCGTGAAGTTGGTTGTGTTGACTGTATCCTGTCCCATGTTCTGTTTATTTCTGATTTCATTGATCTGTGTTATGGTATTTTGAATCGACAAACATTTTTTTTAAAAAAGAGAGATTTTCTCAAGTTTGGATGGAGCAACAAGCATTTGGTGTTGTTTTCAGTAGATGTTATTAGTGCATGCATTCGATTTATGTTGCATGTACGGTCAAAGATATCAGATTCGCGTGCTGTATCAAAGAGCTGTAGATTTAGTGAGTGAATGCATGGTAAGTTGATTTCTCAAAGGGAGAGAAAAGTTGGTGATAAATCAAATAAATGAGCTTGTGAATTTGAATTCGAGGCGAATTTGTGCAAAACATCAAAGAATGAGCAAACTGCAATCAAGGGTTAAGAGGATATCCCTCATGGATACTACTTGCATCTGATGAAACCAAAAAAAAATGAAAGAATGATGTCTTATGATGCTTTGGTTCATGTTTCCCATGTGAAATTAGCTTTTGGGTATCCCACTCTTTGGAGCTATTTGGTTTCCATAGTTTGGCCATGCATTTGTTGGTACGTCGTTAAACCTGCCGGTCTTGAAATATCTGTCTGAGAGTGGAAATCTTCCTGCTTGCTAGCTCAATTGTGGATTTCACTTCTGTTTGTTTCAGGAGTCATAGCAGTCTGATAGTTCAGATGTCGGTAAAAGCAAGGAGAATTTCCGGTAGGTCGGAGACTGTAACAGCTAATTACGCATTCGACCCAGCAGAAGATGACGTAATAATAAGGAACAGGCTTCTCACCCGCACGACGACAACAAGGGGTGAACCTCCATTAAAAAAACTTCAGAAAAAGTTCACTTCTTTAGTACTAGAAATAGAGAAAGATGAAGATAACTACAATGAGTGTGGTAAGCTTGCCAAAGCTTTCTTACAGGAACTGTCGACTTTCGAGATTCCTCTCCTCAAGAGCCAAGCAATTGTTGCAGCAAACCTTAGGGAGAAGGAGAATTTTAACGAGTTGAAGGATGAGATGAATAGGCAGATAATGCAGGCACAAGCTGATATAGAAGATCTTAAGAAACAGCTCGAAGAGAGCAAAATAGAGAGACGGCATAAAGAGGAGTGTGAGGTCATTAGGAAACTGATATCTGCACAACCACCGAGATCTGAGTCAGAAAAGATCATACATGAGTTGGAGAAGGAGATTGCAGAACTGGAGGCAGAGAACACAGCAAGTTGGAGACTCTTAGAGCTAAGGAAGAAGCAGTTTACACTACTGTTGCATGTGGTATGTCAAAACAGAGCTCTTAAACTTACACAGTTCATTATGATATCATCACACCATATTAAAAGTGGCTTTGAATCTTGATGATGTTTAGGACTTTTTATTCGGGTCTAGGTCTGTCTTGTTAATTTTTCAGTTGTAGAAAATTGATTTGAGACCCTTAAGAGAGATGATTGCCTTTCTTGTTTGTGATTTGAGAGGTGAACTATTGTTTTCGATCTCTCGTGGGTTTCTTAAAAGAAAAGGGGAGGGTATAGAAGATTGTTATGCATCGTTTTTGCCACTGCTTCCTTCATCAGAATCCAAAATATTTTGGTCCGAAAAGGTAGTTCTTGAGAATGTGTTTGCTAATGGTAAAACTTTGGGCATAGGTGGAGGAGTTGCAGAATACAATAGAAGAGGAGCAGAAGAGCTTGATGGAGGAGCAGAGGAGCAGCGTAGAAGACACGGCCATGTCTGTGGATTAGTTCCCAGTTTGCTGAGACACGGTTTTGTAATCCGAATGCGAAAGTAAGATATAAAACTCCACATTGTCGAATGTATCTTCTTTGCTTTGTGCTTGTTCTGTTGTGTCACGGAGAAGTTGCAGAAACCCGAAGCTCTGGTTGAAGAACTGAGAAACAGAGATGGGTTTATTGGAACATCCTCTACTTGTACTCTTTTGTCTTTTTTACTCGAGAGACTTGTCTCATATTGTTTTGCAAGTGAAAATCTCCATCTTATCTAACACCGGTTGTTCTTTTTCTTCCTCTCAGTTTTCCTTGTGTTTTTTTTTTTTTTTTTGTGATTGTTTTGAGTTTTGATGCATTTTGTGTAAAATTGGTGCTTATGTACCAGATAAATATGAGTTTTTAAACTTAAGTTGTTCTTTTTGTGATATTAAAATTGTTTGTAGAAATATAAAAATAGTAATCCACTTTAAAACATAATTATTATGTATCGAAATCGAAATGATTCAAATTCTATTGTTGATCGCGTATTTTCAATTTTGAGGAAATTAGAAGTTTAAAAGAAATTAGAATTTTGTTTACAGAAAAATAAAAAAAAAGCAAGTCTTGAGCGGTTGCGATTGCAGTGCTCGCAATCGCGCGCACACCAAAACGCTGGTTTTCCAGTGAAATGTTATATCAACAGGAATCACTGTTCGTCCCTCTTTCGAAGAGAGCCCGAGGGAGTAGAAAAACTAGGGTTTCTTCCTCCGTGCTAGGCATGGGCATTCGGGTCGGGTTAATCGGGTTCGGATAAAGCCGACCCGATTTATCGGTTTTTGGTTCGGTTCGAATCGGTTATGTCAAAAATAACCGATCGGTTTTGGTCACCCCATAACCGATCGGATCGGTTCGGTTCGGGTAAATACCCGATCGGTTTCGGTTATTTGAATAAACCGAAATTAAATTAAAATCTAGGGTTATATTTTCCTCCTCGGACATTCATCTGCTTCGAACTCCGCTCTGCCATTAGCGAAGCCAAGCTCTTCTTCCTCCCTCGAGCTTGACTCCATCTCCTCAAGCTCGACTCAATTCAACTCCCTCCTGTCCGTCGCCGACGTTCGCCTGTGTCTGTGTCGTGTCTCTCTCCACTGCTCTCATCGTTTTTCATCTCTCTCTACATCTCTCGTCACCGTTCGTGTCTCTCTCTACATCTCTCGTTGCCGGCCTCCTCTCTCTCTCTCTGCATATCTCTTCGCCGGTCTCCTCTCTCTCTGCACCTCTTGTCGTCGACTCGTCGGTCGCCTCTCTCTCTGGTCTGCCTCGCCTCGGTTCGTCGCCTCTCTGTGACTGTAAGTTCCATTCTTCTTCTCCCCATTCGGATCGGAGTCCGTGCGCTATATCGTCGAATTTCTCGTCTAATCCTCTCATCTGCCGGAGTTACCGTCCTCAGCCTTCGACGCTCGATATTCGATCTCGAGGTAAGATGAATCAGATTTCGAACAGCTTTTTCTGATTTCTTGCCTTTTGTTTTCGTGGAACATCCCGTCGATTGCTCTTGTCCGATTCCCATTCTTTATCCCATTCCAAACCCTAGTAGGATTTTATTCGCCGAAGGGTATTGTGATAATGAAATCGTTCCTGAGTTTCAATTTTGCATGAGGTTAGGGTTTTGTCGCGTTTCAGTTGAGAGTTTGTGCAACAGTGAGCCTTATATAGATTCACGAGTCGTTATGCGGATTTCCCTTCGTCTCAGAAGCCAGTTTCGGATTGGTTCGTTGAGTTTTGTAGACAAAATATATCACATGCTTCCTTGTACTTGCATTTACTGGTCTCGATGCCCAGATATTTGGATTTAAGGTCATTAATCAACTTGTTTATTGACAGTGTTCAGGCGCTCTAAACGATTTTTCTACACTGTGCTTGTTTCCGTTTAGGTCCTGACTGAAGTTCTTTGAACCTGTTGGGGGCATTTGTTTCGGTGTTTGAATAATGGAAGTGGAGAGGTCTAAATCGAGGCATAAGAGCGGGCTGCTATCGAGGGATCACCTGCCAGAGAATACAGAGATGGACGGAGGAAGGAGAAAGAAAACAGGAGCAAGGATAAAGATAAGGACTATGATCGAGATAGAAATAGGGAAAAAGAACGTGAGCGCGAAAGAGAAAAGGAAAGCCGAAGGGACAGAGAGAAGGAGAAAGATCGGAAAAGGGATAGAGATGGAGAAGCTGAGAAGGACAGCGGGAGAGCTAGAGATAAGGAGAGGGAGAAAGAAAAGAGCAGAGATCGAGATAGAGACAGGGAC
>NW_010966372.1:662358-698069 GCF_000463585.1 Tarenaya hassleriana
GGGAAAGAGATAGGGTAAAGGAAAAGGAAAGAGATAAACAAAAAGATAGAGAAAAAGAGAGAGATAATGAGAAGGAAAAGGAAAAAGAGAAGTCTAAAGAGAAGTCTAAGGATAGGGAGAAGGATAGGACAAGAGATAAGGAGAGGATAAGTAAGAAAAGCCGTGAAGATGATGATGAGACTGGCAAGGCTATAGAAAAGTGCGAACATGATGACAACAAAGATGAAAATGAAGGCGGTGATGGTGTTGATGGTGCATCGGGTGGGAAACAAGAATCAGTATTGGATCTTGAGGAGCGCATTTTAAGGTAAGTGATTCTTTAAATGTTCCTACATATATGATTCCTTTAATGCTTATTATGAAATTTGTAGCTGTTTTTTATATTCATAAGTCAATCATATTGTAAGGACTAAGAAGTAAGCAATATATATTTGCTGATATTGATTAGAAACTTGCCAGATCTGCTGTTTGTTTTGCTGTTGGCTGATCTTAATAAAAAGTATCTGTAGTATATGAATTGAAGTTCTAGGTGCAGCTTTTCATATTTCTTGTGGAAGCTATATCTTGTTATTTATTGCTTCTTGCTTATTGCTGATAATATTTTCTTTTTCTGTTTTGAAGGTTCTGCTTATTCATCTAATGTTAACATAAAGAAACTTGTATATATGATTTGGATATAAATATTAAACTTAATTTTGCGTTCTTTTTAGGATGAGGGAAGAACGATTGGCAAAGAAATCCGAGGCTGCTTCTGAGGTTTTGTCGTGGGTTTCTAAGAGCCGTAAGATTGAAGAGAAAAGAAATGCCGGAAAGGAAAGAGCTCATCAGCTTTCGAGAATATTTGAAGAACAGGTATTCTTCCTTTGAAGTATTTCCTGCACTGCATCCCGCTAAAATTCCTTTGTGCTGACATTTTTAATAATTTGTGCTATGGTATATTCATTCAGGAGAATCTTATTCTAGGTGAAGATGAAGATGGAGAGGATGGCAGTAACATTTCTCGTAAGTATCTCTTTCTCTTAGTGTTTTTATACAATCGGCTTGCTAAATTATTTTGTTAAATCTAGATTTTTTGTTGGGCTCCAGTCCTTTGCACACTCAACTGAAAACTAGTTTTAGAAGTGGTCCTGAAACTTATATTATTTTTCTTAATTCAACTAATTCTTTTTTCCGATTATGTGTAGTTGTCCAAATGATGCTCTTATACCTGTAAAATTTGCTCTTTTCCATCTTTCTATTATATATTTGTGCTACAGTCTAGTTGATTGTGTTCATATTGTTGTTAACGTGGTTAACAGATGATCTAGCTGGTGTCAAAGTTTTGCATGGCCTAGACAAAGTGATGGACGGCGGAGCAGTTGTTTTGACCCTCAAGGACCAGAGTATCCTTGCCGATGGAGATGTTAATGATGGTTAGTGTTTTTATGTTCTTTTATTTCAATCTACCTTGATGATGCATGCATCTTTTTGTTACTGAGATTTTTGAGAAATATCCTGACAGAGATCGATATGCTGGAAAATGTGGAAATTGGGGAGCAGAAGCGTCGAAATGAAGCTTACGAAGCAGCAAAGAGAAAACCGGGAGTATATTATGATAAGTAAGTTGAGATATCTAGACTACATTAAGTTGATCATATCTATATTACTTTACTAACAAAGAACTGAAAGATGGGTTTGTTTGGTAATTTCAGGTTTAATGATGAGCCTGGTGCAGATAAGAAGATACTTCCGCAATATGATGAGCCAGCTGATGATGAGGTCAGTTACTCTGCTTTGTATTTATCGAATGCAAGGTCTTTGTATTAAGCATCCTTTTGAATGTGTTTTTGTGGTGTTATTGGCTCCAGGGAGTGATATTGGATGCAAAGGGCCGCTTTACAGGTGAAGCAGAGAAGAAACTGGAGGAGGTATGTTCTTCCTAGCACTCTCATAATTGAATAGAATAGAGGTAGTATTTGCTAATGATGTTGATGTAGGAGAGAATTAGTGTGGATTTTGTTGCCCAATTTTGCTGTTTCCATATTCCTTTTTCTATTTTCCGTTTTCCTTTTAGATTTTTTCGGTGATGCATTAGGTTGTAATTCTTACTTCGGTGTAAAGGGGACCTTCTATTTAGTTCTAGACACACCGATAACATCTTCTGTAGTAGCATCATGGTTGCCTAATGTTTTCGGTAATTTCTTCTAGTTTCTTTTGAAATGTTCTTTTGCTGTGTTTTACTTATTTATTTCATTCTTTCTGTTAGCTTCGTCGAAGAATTCAGGGTCAATCAACTAATAGCTTTGAGGACCTTAGCTCATCAGTAAAGATCTCATCAGATTACTTCACGCAAGAAGAAATGCTTCGGTTCAAAAAACCCAAGAAAAAGAAATCATTACGAAAAAAAGATAAATTGGATATAGATTCCCTTGAAGCAGAAGCTGTTGCTTCAGGTTTAGGAGCTGAGGATCTTGGTTCTCGAAAAGATGGCAAAAGACAAGCCATGAGGGAGGAGCAAGAGAGGGCCGAAGCTGAAAAACGGAGCAATGCGTATCAGGCAGCTTATGCCAAGGCCGATGAGGCATCCAGATTACTCAGGATGCAACAAGTTCAGCCTGTTAATGTGGAAGTAGATGAGAATATGGTGTTTGCTGATGATAATGATGATCTGTATAAATCCTTAGAGAGAGCTAGGAAGCTAGCTCTCAAAAAGCAAGAGGAGGAAGGAATTGGACCTCAAGCAGTTGCACGTCTTGCGGCTTCTACAACTAATCAAACAACAGATGATAGAAACCCTGCAGAAGCTGAGGCGCAAGAAAATAAAGTGGTTTTCACAGAAATGGAAGAATTCGTCTGGGGTCTCCAACTCGATGAAGGTAAACGTTGAAATCATGTTGTCACATGAATAGACTCTTCTTTGTTTCTTTATCCTCCGTTTTACATATCTGCTGTGATAAATAACCCATTATCCTGTGATAAATAGTGAATTAGAACTATCCTATTTGAGAATGATTAACAGTTCATAGTTATGATTTATTGTTTTTATCTTTCAGATGTGCGCAAGCCCGAAAGTGAAGATGTTTTCATGGATGAAGATGAAGCACCCAAAGCTCCTGTTGAAGTAAGAGAGGAGGAACCTAGCGGTTGGGCTGAAGTGACAGACGGTGCTACGGATGCGGACCCTTTATCAGATGTCAAGGAGGTAACTCCTGATGAAGCTATACATGAGGTTGCTTTTGGGAAGGGATTATCTGGTGCGTTAAAGCTTCTTAAAGAGCGAGGAACTCTAAAGGAGACAGTTGAATGGGGTGGTAGAAACATGGACAAGAAAAAGAGCAAGCTTGTAGGTATCGTGGATGACAATGGAGACAAAGAGAGATTTAAGGATATCCGGATTGAGAGGACTGATGAGTTTGGCAGAACTGTAAGTTTTTTACCCTTTCCTCAATTTATTTTCAATGTTTTATTTGCTCGATTATGGTTACCAATGCTGTGTTGAACAACTCATGAAAGCTGGCTACATTTGTTTGTTTTGGCATAGTATCATTTTGCCTGTTCTCTCTAGCATGTTTATGGTCTTGAAAGTTATCACACTTTTTCCCATTATATCGCGAGAAGTCATGGGGTTATATGTCATTTCATCTTTGTCAATAAAGAGGGGGTGTAATAGTCTGACCGTAGGATTGGTGTTTAGTTAAAGCCAAGGTTATGATCCTTTCTATATATACTTGACGTTCTGCCTTTTTTTGTTAACAGTTGACTCCAAAAGAAGCCTTCCGGTTACTCTCTCACAAATTCCATGGGAAGGGGCCTGGAAAGATGAAGCAAGAGAAGCGGATGAAACAATACCAGGAGGAGCTTAAGTTAAAGCAAATGAAAAATTCAGATACACCATCACTTTCTGTGGAAAGGATGCGAGAAGCTCAAGCTCAATTGAAGACTCCCTACCTTGTCCTCAGCGGTCATGTCAAGCCCGGGTATGTTAACGTATTCCTTTGTTAATTAGTATCTTCATGGTTTAGCGACAGTTAAGCTATTAGTTCAGAACGAGACACTTGCCAACTTTCGATGATGTGCTATTTGCAGTCAAACTAGTGATCCCCAGAGTGGTTTTGCTACAGTCGAGAAGGTTGTTCCAGGGAGCTTGACGCCTATGCTTGGTGACAAAAAGGTGAGTCAGACTCTCTGGTTTCCCCGAAATTGTAAAGGGCTTACGAATGCTTTAGGAGTTTGTGTGGCATTAGCTGGCATTAGAGAGTGTGTGTGTGCATATAACGACAATGCAGATTGGACTTCTTTTGAATGATGGATTCTGATTGATTCTTCCGCACGAAATGTTTCAGGTAGAACATTTCTTGGGTATAAAGCGCAAAGCTGAGGGCGGGAATTCAAGCACACCGAAGAGGCCAAAACCCTGAGAAAGTTTTCACACCTATCCCCGCCAGGTGTTACTAATGGCACATGCAATACAGGCCTGAAGGCTCATTTGGAGGAAAAATGGTACAAACATTATATCTTTGTACTTTGTTGTACTATGGATATCCGAATCTTTTTTCTTTTTCTTCAGGTTGGGGCTTCAACTTTCATTTTGCATTTGTGTGGGTTTCTCCATTCTTCACTTCATCAGTCTCAAGGGGGGATATTATTATTGCAAGTAGAGTGGTGTTTGGACTCTTGAGAAACACAATTGTTTTCCTTTGATGTATGTGGTTGTGGTGGAACCATTGCCCCAATTATCTCAGGTAATGTCTGATCGTTTAGCGAGAAATAAATAGTAAATACCATGCTTGTGTTGTAGACAGCTTTATCTATTGGTGGATTGTCCTTGGCAAATTAGTTTTTTTTTTAAGAAGGAAAATGCGATGTCTGTACTCATTGGTTTTTCGTGTTCTTTCGAAATTTCTTTCTAATTTACCTTATGATCAAATCTTGCACAGACGATGAATCAAAGAGACAAGACAAGTCAAAGGTACGTAACCATTTCTCTCTCCGGTTATTCTAACTTGGAAATGTAATGAGAAATGTCGGAATAGTTGTATTTCATCCACAAATCTTTCTTGTCAATTCCGTGCAAAGATGCTAAAGCTAATAAGCATAAATGCCAAATCCCCATGCCTCAACTTGCATGTGGATGCGAATCTATGCATATAAAGTTATAAACCATCAAAATCAGAGAATATAATAAGTGGATAGGCTAACTTCTATGGTTCAAACAATGCGATGATCCAGAACCAAGCAAAAAAGAAAGGGACCATAATGAAGATAATTAAACAAGAGACGCATCTTCCAATAGAATCACAAACAGAACGTGAAGACGAAAGATTGCCCACTAAAGATTATTAATTTATGAAAAGTAGACGAATCTTCATCAAATCAAATGGCACATATGGTAAGAGAGCATTACCTAATGCATTTAGATCAACACAAGCAGGGAATCCAGGTTTTTCCAAGAGAATCATAGAGACCTATATCAGTAAATTGCTCTAACATCCCTACCATAAAAGCCATATGGATAGTAAGTAATCAGGAGGACCTCTCAACACATCATCATCATTATAGTTATGCAACAAGAGGAGCTTCATCGAGACAATAACATACCTTCTTGCACAAGAACTGGTGTGTTCTGAATGATCCAGGGGCAGAGCAAGGGTCTTTCTTCGGCATGATCTGGATGACCGATATAAGAGCATCCAGCCACAATTTTCAATTTTATACCCCACAAAGTACAAGATGATTGACCCTGAAATTTGAAACAGGAAACAGAAAGCTATTGTCTTGCTACATCCATGACAATACAAGAAGCACTTAATTCTTCCAACAAGAAGGGCTGTACTCTGATGTTTTTCTTCTTAAACAACTCAAGATGAAGAGGAAGGCAAACATACGCACCTTGATAATCAACTATCTGATTACCAGAGTTAACATCACATCAATGATGAGATGAAACGCATTTTTCCAATAGATCATGATCATATTATTCCGACAATCAATTAGGGCAAAATAAAGAACAGAACAGGAGGCAAGAAACTGAAATTTCAATGCTTTCCAAAGTGGCAACAGTTATGCATTTGAGCAAGGCTTGCAAAACTTGGCAGTGAAAGAAAACAGGAACACATTAACAAGTTCAAGAATTGAAAAGGTACCCCAATATGGCATCCCCAAACAAAATTAGCAGCAAGCCACAAAAGGCCGGACAAGTGCCTTTGAAATGCAATCCTTTGAGAAGTCTGCAATTGCAAATCCTCCAAACGATATTGCATGTGTACAAATCCTCAACACCAGCATAAGGACCAATTCTGCAGATTTTTACAGCCTACTCTTTCCTTCCGTCACTAACACCACTGGCATCGTCGGTCACACTCTCAGTAGCCATTTTTACCTCGTGCTCAGTAGCCATTTTCACCTCATGCTTCTTTCTTGTGACAATGTCCCAGAAGAAACTCGTCAAGACGGGCTCGTATGATGGCATTTTTGCATACCCGGGGAAGTAGTTAATGTCAATTATAAGGTACCGATTAACATCTTTAGCGTCTCTAATCACATCAAAGTTAAAAAGATTGAGCCCCATGGCCTCTCTCATGGCCTTTGCCAAATCCGTCAAGAAACTAAATGGAGGCATTTCTACACTCTCTAGACTCAAATCATCCCCATAATCCTTCCTATCTTCTTGCACAGTCAAATTCGAAATCTGCGAAAATGGCAGAGACCCTTTCATGGTACCGATCTTCTCTTCCGAAATGTCAGGCAAGGATCTTCTCTTTACACATTTCACGCGATCACCGACAACATAGACCTTGAAAATCACACCGCCATGATTCACAAACTCCTGCAACACAACCGGGGCATTCAAAACCTTCATCCCGTCTTGATCAAACACCAGATACATTTTGTGCGACTTCGCACTCCCGTCGGCCTCCAATGGCTTCGCTACTACTGGAAATTTGAGTTCTCCCATGGCTCCTTCACCGCTCAGAGCACTCGGGTCCAAAACCACAACTTGCTCCGGTACACCAAATCTCTCACTGTTCAACATAGGAACCTTTAACTGAGTAACAACCTCAAGCATCGAAACCCTGTTGTGAAGCCGCTCAATCGCCTCCGGCGAATCGATGACCGGAACGCCGGGGCATTTCGCGCGAAAATCGTGGAGCTTCTCCTTCCAATCGACATCATAAAGCTTCTGGATAATGCAATCTAGATTTCCTTGATCGAACAAGGACTTCGTCGGATCGAGCTTGACCAGATCAATGCCGCGTTGCCGCGCATGTTCGATCAACGAAGGCCGCATGAAACTATGCTCTTTCTTGGGAGCGAGAGCGTATCCGACTAGATATCTCTTCGGGACTGGATCCGACATCTTGAGTTCTGTTTGAAATGTGAGAGAGAAGAGAGGGAAAAAGTCATACCAGGAACAAAAACCTCCTCCAACTCCGAAACCCAGCGAAACCAGAATCGGAAAGCAAATTCTATATAGAAACCTCGATCAGATCGAGAAGAATCATACAAAATTAGGGTTTTATTCTTTCGAAATATAAATGGGAAGGAGACAGTGGATCTTGTCCACGTGATGGGAGATGGGACGTGGTAAATGCAAGTCTGAGATGCGTGATACGTATTAAGCGTTGACCGGACACGTGTAAATATCTAAGCTTGTTTCAAGTTAACGGCTACGATTGCTTCGTAGGATGAAGTGATTGTTGTGGACCGTTAGATTTGGATTTTGTACTGACCGTCACAATCAGTACTTTAGCATGTTAGATCATTCCTCCACGTGAAATTCTTGTAACCTCGGATCTTAGAACTTCACTATTTGAAGGAAAATATTTATTTAAAAAAAAAAAAAATTTGTTTATTCACTTTATTGTCGCACCGAATGATCTGATTTTTAAATATTTACTTTGATATTTTTACCAAAACAATATTTCTTATCAATAAAAAAAATCAAAGGTAATGTTTCGATACTGATATTTTTAATATAATAATTTTGAAATGATAATTGCACAAAGATAAGAATTTTGTTTTCTCTTCTATTTTTAATATAAATGAATATAATAATATGTTTTTGTTTTAAAGTTCATTTGATTTCATTCAGAAATACCTTCTATATCCATAAAAATTCTATGTAAATTATGCCATAAAAATTAATTTGAAAATTATAGACTTCTAAATTATATTTATTTTAAAAAGGAACAGAATAAAAATTCGAAAAAAAAAAATCTGCAAGGAGTTAAAAAATTATATATATATAAGATATATATATATATAAGGAGTTAAAAAAATATATATATATATATATATATATAAATTGTAATGGTTTATAGTCCGTAAATCCATGGGCCAACGAATGAGCCGGCTAAGCTATTAACTACTCCAACTACTGGGCTTTATTCGGGAAACATTGATGGGCCTTTCAAATAATATTATTAACCACATCCATAGTCAACGCACGCGCACATGTGGCGCGTGAGGTTCACCGCACAAAAATCCCTGGACAAAATAGTCCATAGATTTTGAACATTTTCAGAAAAAACCGGAAACGTGGCGCGTGGAAAGAAATTGATTAGCGGTCGCGAGCTTCCGTACGGTGACAACACTGTGACCAGCACTCGCCGTCACAGACACAAATTTGTTCGGCTCCAACGCAAAATTTCACAAGTTTTTACTCCATTTAATTTCCATTCACAAATAACTTTCATATCTATATTAATATTTTTGTTAATTATAGTAACAAAAATTAATTTGAAATTTATAGAATTCGTAAATTATTTTTTTGTATTTTAAAATGGCATAGATTGTAAATTTGAAAAAGAAATGCTGTGAGGAACGGGGCGCGCTAAGCTAAAATTATATCTAAAATTAATTATTTTGTAGTATATAGACCGTAGATTATTTTCCTCTAAAATAAAATCATATCTAAAATTAATTATTTTGTAGGATATGGGCCGTAATTCCATGGGCCAACGGATGGGCTCGCTAAGCTATTAATTGCTCCAGAAACTGGGCCTCGTTTTGGAAAAACTTAATGGGCCTTTCAAATAGTATTAACCTCCCCGAAACGGGGCGCGTGGAAAGAGTCTGAATATGGATGGTGAGCTTCGCTACGGTGACAGCGCTGTAACCTGCACTCGCCGTCACAGACGCAAAGATTTATGCTTTAGGCCATAGTATCCATTTAGCCCCAACCAATGACCAAATATGCCTTAAAGTTTGCACCTTTCCTTCGTATGGAAGGCATGTATATAACAAGAATCTAAATATTACGTGGAAGAATAATCATGTTTTTTGTCGATGAAATTATGATTAGAGAAGAAGAAAAACGTAGAAGAGACTGCTTTCTCCATGAACAATCACATTCCAATCAGTCTCTCGTATGTATACATACAACATGAGAAAGAGACGGAAACTTCGCAAGAAGAAGAAAAAAAAAGAATCACAGTGCATACCCAAACCAAAGGCAAGTGTGAAAATACTGATGAAACCAAACAAAAAAAAAAGGGTATACATAATATATATATATATAGGTGGACGTATATATGTGTATGTATAGAGAGGGTGTTTAGGCTTACCTCAAATGAGTCAAGATCTGTTACTTGTGGTTCACGGTTCCTTTCTTCTTGAGAAGATTCCCGACCTTACCAAACAAGGTCTTCTTCTTCTTCTTCTTGTCCTGCTGCTCTTCTGCAGTCAATGCGTTTCCACCTGTTTCATCTACGTTCTCTGGTGAAGTTTTGTCGCTTTCGTCTATCCTTGCTAAATCTTCTTCTTCTTCTTCTGGTTCCGACCTTTTCTCGGGAAAAGCTTCTTTCTTTTCGATTTGGCAGCTCTCCCACATTTTGAATTCGACTTCAACCGAGTCATTTTCCGGAGAATCTTCTCTCTTTTCTCCATCTTCATGGTTTTCCTCGGGCTTCCCATTTGCTTCTTTATCCTTCACGCCGTTGCTCATGTCACTTTGTGGAGCTTTTTCGAGGGTTTCTACTTTAGAGGGCTTCTCTTCTCCACTCCTATGGCCATTCTCCTCGGAAAACTCAACCACCTTTGGAAGCAAATCATAGTCCTTTTCACTCTCACTGAGCTCGCCGTTCTCTTCTGTTTGCTTCTTGGCCGATGCTTCCTCAAGTAACTTGGACAACTCCTCGATCTTCATCAGAGAAATTTCCTCCTTCATTCTCAGTTCCTCGTTCTCATGGACAACGCTTTGGAATTCTGTCTCTTTATCCAACAGATTCTCCTTCAGTTTCATGCTTTCGGCTTTAGCTTCAGCAAGAGTTTCCTGAAGATAAATCACCTCATCTTCCACTTCTTTCAGGCTATTTTCCATCTGGGCTTCTTTCTTCTTAGCTGCATTGGTTTCTTCCTCGGTTCTCTTTAGTGAATTAGACAACCTGTTCATTTCTTTCCCCATTGAAGCAACTTCTTCTTCCATTTTCTTCACCTGATTCACCAGATTGGCCTCTTTGATCTCCCAATCAGCCTTCGAGCTCTCAAAGTGTTTATTGGTTTGCTCCACTGCGCTGACAAGAACATCAATCTCATGTCTCGCTTCATCAAGCATGTTCTCATACTTCTCGTTCGTTGCCTTAATCACCAATTTCAGATCTTCTATTTGGTTCTCATATTCATGATCACCTTGACTCAACAACTTCTCTTTTAACTCCCTTGCCTCAGTTGAGACTTCATGCAAAGCCGAAGCTAAACTCTCCATTGCTTTCTTACTCTTCTCCTCTTCCTCCTTCGAGGTCTCCAGTTCTGATACTAGCTTGTTTTTCTCCTCCAAGAGCTTTTCAACACTTGAAGCAGCATCTAGTTTGCTTTTCAAAGCCTGATTTTTCTCCTCCTTCGCCGTTTCAAGCTCGTTCTTCAGTTTCTCTGCCTCTTTTTCGACCTTAGAGATTTCTTCTTTGGCAATGCCAATCTGGCGCTCAGATTCCTCAAGATCCTCCTTCTGTGTTTGAACTGTAATCTCTAGTGACCCGACTTTCTCCTTAAGGTCGGAAAGTTCAGATTCAGATTCACGCAGTCTATCCTTGCTTCCTTCAAGTTGTTTCATCACAGATTCCAACGATACCGAGGCAGATCTCTCCAGCTTGTTAACTTCTTCTAGTTGTTCCCCCAGTTCTTCGGCTTTGCTCTTCCACTCCTCAGCTGAGCTCTGTGCACAAGATTCCGCCATCTTTGCAGCTTCTAGGTCCGAACTGAGCTGCTCGATAACCAACTCTCGTTCTTCTACCTCTGCCTCAAAACTTCTCGCTTTCTCAAGCTCTCCTTTTAAACCCTCTATCTCAGCACTTAGTTTGGAGGAAATCTCGTTGGTTGAAAGGGTTTCCTTTTCTCGTGTGGAATCCAGCAAAGCTTTCAACCGTGCCAACTCTGAAGACAAGATCTCCACTTTTTCGGCATGAATTTCTGCCATCTTGTTCGCATCATCTGCTTGGATCTGGGCTTTATGTTTGCCATCATTGGCAGCAGCCAGTTCTTGCTTAACATTCTCAAGTTCCTCAGTGACCGAGCGAAGAGCAACTGAATCCAAAGCATGTTGGTTTTTCACATTCTCGAGCTCGTTCTTCCATTCCTCTTCTTTTCTCTGGACTGCTTCAATCCCCGCCTCAACAGCCTGAAATTTCTCAATCTCTGAATTCTCCTCAGCCTTCTTCTGAGCTGCCAAAGACTCGTCTAGCTTCTTACTCGCCTCTTCAGCCTCCTTCCGTGCTTCTTTGAGTTCATCAATTGCCTTGGCTTTCTCCTTCTCCAGAGATACTATTTGCTCGTTTGCTTTCTTTAACTCCTCCTGAATTTGATTCAATCGGGATTGTACCTCAGGCCCTTTCACGGCACGTGCTTGGGCTTTCTGAGACCAACGATTAGAAGAAAAATAAAAGTCAACAATCATAGCAGATCTCATAGGAACTTAATTGTGGAAACAACACCAAAATGAGGCCAAAGACATAGCTTCCTGAACAGTTTAGCCAGTGGCTTCCAAGAACACAATGTGCGATTTGCAGAAATTACGCAAATATACCGGTCCCAAATACTATAGTTCTTGAATCCTCACATATCCTTTACAATGCATTAGTAAAAGCTTCAAACACAGACAAATCCGTTATAACACGATCCCATGTCCACTTCAGTCTTTGCAATGGAGAACCATGGATACACTTACTTCTGTTGGGGTTGGAACCTTTGGAGATCGCCTTTCAGTGGAAGGCTTTGAGTTAGCAGAATTTGGAGACCGCTCGGTAATAGAAGGCTTCGAGTTAGCAGAATGTGAAGAACGGTCAATTGAAAGCCGTGGATTTTGAGTAGGTGATGGAGTATTAGCTTCAGATTTAGTCACTCCTCGACTCAGTTTAGACACTCTTGGAGTGGCAGGAGATGACTTGCTCGGCGTAGCTTCAGACAAACCAGCTCTGTTTCAAAGGCAACATAACTACATCAACCACCCATCTTAAACGAGAATCATCCAGCAAGTATAAGAAGGAACACGAAGAACGGAATCCACAAACGAAAGGGAAAATCTCAGTGAAGAATCTGAAAGATCCAATGCCAATAATAATCCATGCTATATTAGGAAACTTTTCACCATGTATGAGTTAAACAAAACAAGAAGAACTCTGAGACTCTCTCCAATACACATCCACTAACCAAGTATATGCTTAGTCCATCAAAATATATCCCAGAATTAAAATAAAGAATACTTTTTCAAAACCCTGAATTCTCTGATATGAACTCTTGCATTTGAATCCTGGTTTCATCTTCCATTTACAGAGGACTCTACTTGTTTGTGGGCAGTCAACAGTTCAGCACAAAAAAAGGAAGCTTTTTCTATGGCTACAATGTAGTAACTCTTCCTGCGTCTGAAGCTTAGATTTTTACTTGTAAATTGGTGAAACATTAGAATGCTTTAAATAATTTTGGGGAAAACAACATTAAGAAATGTAGCGTTCTCACATAGTATAAGATACCGACAAGGAACATGGGACTGCAGAAACAAGAAGACAGATTTCTGAATCATGAGATTAAAAATGAGATAAAAAACAAGGGTTATATAGTGCATGATCTCAATATAAATTTCCAAAAATAAAAGGGTATTTCGCTCTACGACATCGCTGAAAATATCCCCAAATGGTAACTTCAACTTCACAAAATGGAAAGAAACCCAGAAACAATCTCCAGAATAGTTCAGCAACACCCAGATCTGATCTGAAACTAGGAAACTGTTTCGGACAAGACAAAAGGGCAAACTTTAAGAGGATCAAAATGGGCACCAGGCAGAAACTCAAAAGAGAAGACGCTTACTTCGTCTTCGTCGACGCCATATCTGCTGCCTCCTAGTCCGAAGCAGACGATTCTTGTAGTTACAGTAACTGATAAAAGACAGTGAAACTACGAAGACGAAAAAGAATCAAAATCCAATGCTGAATTTCTAAAATTCCCAAACTAGGAACTCCGAAATCTCGTCGATTTCTCCGAAATCTCAGTTGCAGATCAAGAGAGAGACGAAATGATTTTGAATCGGCGAATTAAGGGAAAAGAGAGATGAACTAACAGAGAGAATGATAGAAGCAGGTGTGGCTGTCTCCAGAGTGGCCACACTCCAAAAAAGCCAAAAACAAAACTAATCAATTTTAAAATATAAAAAATAAAAAGGATTTACAAAACTCTTTCTTTGTTAGCAAAAAAAAATCCAATTAAAAGGGGGAAAAAAGGAACGTGAAGACGGTAAAATGACGGAAATGACCCTCGTAGTTCTTCAGTCTTAATCAAAAGGGCAGTGGACTGCAGCTTATCATCATTACATTTCCCAACCAAGATGAAGAGCTAACTGTATTTATTGTTGGATTTTCATTATAAAAATTAAATGAATCTTGTGAAATTTGCTGTGATAATAATGTCATTATGGTACCATAAAGTTTAAGAAATCATAAATTTGTATAGAGTTTCAGTAATTTTGTCATCTTTCTATTAAAATGTAAATTAACTTTGTCACGTTAAAAAAGTGGGATTAAAGGTGAGATTAAGATTTTACCATTTACTAAAAAAAAAATCTGACACTAGGATAAAAAAAATAATATGTTGAAGTTACTTACAAATTACTCAAGAAGTAGATAACGTGAACAATTAATTGTGCAGTGAAATGCGGGGAAAATCACTGTTTGGTTAAAGCGGTTTATAATTGGAACTTTGCATTAACAGTTTTCCAACTAAAAGGTATGTGTAATGTGTTGCCTATAATATTATATTTTTGTAAATTAATGGTTAAATATTTTATGAATCGAGAAATGTTCAAAATTATATCTTCCTTTCGTAGGAAGTTGCCTAAATCTTCACATATTAAAATCTTGATTGATTGGTAGTATTTTTTTTTATTTATGATTGTCCAAAACATAAAAATCAAAATATAAAACCCAAAAAGTAAAACTAATATTCGAAAACGATAAGTCAAAAACTATAAAAAAAAAAAAATTTAAAATTCAAAATCTATATCGAAAATAATGATTGACAGACAAAATGATGGGATGCTATTTAATTGTTCTAAAAAATGTCAAAGAATGGCATGACCAAGTAAATTACGAAAATTTTAATAAAACACATGATTTTTTTTTATAAATAAAACATATGATTTCATATTATTAGGTTCGAATTTTGTTGAAAAAGTGATTTATATAAATACTCACGTCCATGCATATTTTTTTTAAAATTTCATGTGTGCGAAATGGCTTTAGCGAAAAAGCAAATGAACATGTGATATTGGTAAATAACGCGTGAGACCATTCATGTCTTTTCAGAGAGAAAAATAATAATAAAAGTAACTAAAATCATGCATGGGGTCTCCTCTAATGCATTTTCTCCATCATTTTTCCTCCAATATTCATTAGAATGAATAAATAATTAAGTTTATTTTATTCAAAATTAAACAAAAATTTAATCAGAAAAAAAAATTAGAACTATACATGGTCTTCTCATCAAGTGGACAAAGATCTCTTCGTGTTGTCGGTTCATGTTTTTTTATATATAAATATTTTTAAAACAAAATTATTTTGGATTAAAGAATGGCCATTACCTTACAATTTACTAATTAGGTTTAATTTATTCACAGTTCCACATAAATCAAATTCTCAAATCAACCGAATATAAAAAAATACTAATAACATATAATTGCAAAAGAATCCAAGATATGTTTAATCGTGTGTGTGTATATATACATAAACTAAGAAATTAAATATGCATAAATTCTTTCAATAATAGAATATTTTTAAACTCAACTCGTGAAATACAAAACGAATTTTGAAAGAGGAATTATTGATTTGGCTTATTTTTAAAATATGGTTTTTCTTATTTTCTGATAAAATTTTAAAAAAATGATTACCTGTTTTTCCATAAGCGAATCGACGATTAAAGAATTCGCGTTTTCAAATTCACAACGGAAATCTCAAGCGGCGATTTGTACTTTGGAGTTCCATTAGTTTAATTTCCAGATCAAAAATCTAATAATATAATATTTTTTCGGACTAAATGGGTGGGTCGGATGGGTTTCGGACCGGACTCGATTCGGTCCTAACTTTTTTCGGACCAATTTATTTGTCTTCTCCGGCGGCCGTTTCATGCTTTCCCTGGCCGCTTCTCAGGCTCCTGACTACTCTTTCCACAAGGTCCCCTCTCTCTCTCTCTCTGGAAAAGGAGAATGATGTTTGATGATGCTGAAATCGGCCAGGTTTAGGATCGCATGGATGCTATAGTCTCTTTGAATGCTCTTTAATCATGTGTTGTCTCGGATTAATCTGTCTGTTTCTCGGGAAAATTTCCGTGGGGGAAATGATGCAGATTATTCTGTTTGTTTCTCTGGAAAATTATAGTCGCTTTGCTTGCTGTTTAACCAAGTTTGATGTGTATAATTCATTGACTGAAACATATATTTGCAGAACCGTGATGAATTAGTTGAATAGCGTATCAACAAATGGTGAATCAAACTTCTCCATAGATGGCATTGAAATCAAGACTGTAAGATTATTCTGTATCGCAGCCTTTTTCACATATGCTTGTTCTGTTTTCTCTTCTCGATGTTTTGAGCCTCTTACTGTTTCCTGTTGCTATGTTTGGTCATTAAAGTGTATAGACTATTGTTTTATTGAGTCCCTTGTCCATTTTTTACCCTCTCCTTGTTTCGGTTGCTATTTGCTATTGAGGTCTGACTTAATTCGTTATTGATGATGGAACAAGGCCGAGTTGAATGTGTCAAATGGTACTTGGATGGAATCTTTGATCTAATTTGTAAACATACTCAATTTCAAATTGAAAATGCTTTTGAGCTATACAGAGATTAGCTATGCCCTGCTGGTTTACTGTGAGCAAATCTGCAGGGTTCATCAGTGTCAAAACACAGATGAAATAGCATTTAATAGTGTTTGTTGTTGTCTTTTGGACAGTCTGTCTGCATTGGCATCAAATCACCATTTCTGTCTCATGCAAATGAAAATTCTTTTGGTACCGAGTTTCCTCTCTCTCTATATATATGTTCACGTGTCTTTGCCGGTTTTCTGTCTGTATGGAATGGGTCAGAATCTTGGACAGGTATGGTATGCTGTGAATGTTAGAAGTAGCTTGATCGTTCTGTGGGTTCCTAGATGAACAATGTTTTTACCCATCTTCTTTTACGATTGTTTTTCTCTTTCTGATTTACGGCTACAAGAGGTTCATCTCCTCAGTTTTCCTACATGGACATTAAAACATGTTTTGCTTTAGAGGATTTGGTTTTCTCTTCAAAGTTTCATGTCATACATGTCTTTTTGAAACATAAGAAGACGAAAATCATCACTAGTTATTTATTACAAACCCCAAAACCCCATAAAACTATATGGGTAGGTCAGCTTTTCAAATAAAATAACTAAAGGATGACGATGTTTAAATACTTCCCCTGGTTATATATTCGTTTTTTTAATTATTATAAGGGGGTCATATTACGAGGGGTCATAAGATCTTATTGGCTCATTGTTGTGTTTGATCATACACAACAACAATAACAATATCATTATTAATCAAGAGATTGTTAGACAAAAACTTGGTTTTTTTTTCAGGCATCTAGTCATTTACTATTATATGATGGGCTCTGTTTGTTTCAGCTGACAAGATTGGTAGCTTCTGACTTCAGAAATCTTTAGCTTTTTCAAATGACAACTACAACCACCGTCTTCTCCGGCGGCCGTTTCATGCTTTCCCTGGCCGCTTCTCAGGCTCCTGACTACTCTTTCCACAAGGTCCCCTCTCTCTCTCTCTCTGGAAAAGGAGAATGATGTTTGATGATGCTGAAATCGGCCAGGTTTAGGATCGCATGGATGCTATAGTCTCTTTGAATGCTCTTTAATCATGTGTTGTCTCGGATTAATCTGTCTGTTTCTCGGGAAAATTTCCGTGGGGGAAATGATGCAGATTATTCTGTTTGTTTCTCTGGAAAATTATAGTCGCTTTGCTTGCTGTTTAACCAAGTTTGATGTGTATAATTCATTGACTGAAACATATATTTGCAGAACCGTGATGAATTAGTTGAATAGCGTATCAACAAATGGTGAATCAAACTTCTCCATAGATGGCATTGAAATCAAGACTGTAAGATTATTCTGTATCGCAGCCTTTTTCACATATGCTTGTTCTGTTTTCTCTTCTCGATGTTTTGAGCCTCTTACTGTTTCCTGTTGCTATGTTTGGTCATTAAAGTGTATAGACTATTGTTTTATTGAGTCCCTTGTCCATTTTTTACCCTCTCCTTGTTTCGGTTGCTATTTGCTATTGAGGTCTGACTTAATTCGTTATTGATGATGGAACAAGGCCGAGTTGAATGTGTCAAATGGTACTTGGATGGAATCTTTGATCTAATTTGTAAACATACTCAATTTCAAATTGAAAATGCTTTTGAGCTATACAGAGATTAGCTATGCCCTGCTGGTTTACTGTGAGCAAATCTGCAGGGTTCATCAGTGTCAAAACACAGATGAAATAGCATTTAATAGTGTTTGTTGTTGTCTTTTGGACAGTCTGTCTGCATTGGCATCAAATCACCATTTCTGTCTCATGCAAATGAAAATTCTTTTGGTACCGAGTTTCCTCTCTCTCTATATATATGTTCACGTGTCTTTGCCGGTTTTCTGTCTGTATGGAATGGGTCAGAATCTTGGACAGGTATGGTATGCTGTGAATGTTAGAAGTAGCTTGATCGTTCTGTGGGTTCCTAGATGAACAATGTTTTTACCCATCTTCTTTTACGATTGTTTTTCTCTTTCTGATTTACGGCTACAAGAGGTTCATCTCCTCAGTTTTCCTACATGGACATTAAAACATGTTTTGCTTTAGAGGATTTGGTTTTCTCTTCAAAGTTTCATGTCATACATGTCTTTTTGAAACATAAGAAGACGAAAATCATCACTAGTTATTTATTACAAACCCCAAAACCCCATAAAACTATATGGGTAGGTCAGCTTTTCAAATAAAATAACTAAAGGATGACGATGTTTAAATACTTCCCCTGGTTATATATTCGTTTTTTTAATTATTATAAGGGGGTCATATTACGAGGGGTCATAAGATCTTATTGGCTCATTGTTGTGTTTGATCATACACAACAACAATAACAATATCATTATTAATCAAGAGATTGTTAGACAAAAACTTGGTTTTTTTTTCAGGCATCTAGTCATTTACTATTATATGATGGGCTCTGTTTGTTTCAGCTGACAAGATTGGTAGCTTCTGACTTCAGAAATCTTTAGCTTTTTCAAATGACAACTACAACTATATATATATATATATATATATATATATATATAAGCTGCTTTATTCATATAAAATGCAATGATTGATGAATAATATATAGCGAGTTAAAAAAAAGTACAATAAGTACGTACCATACCCTGTACGTTACATCCATGTTAGTTGAGATTCTCTGTTGTCTCTGTTTCGGCCACGATAGAAAACAGTGCACACGCACACATATATACACATAATATATGATGTGGTGAAGAAATGATTGGAGGAAAGGGCGACCTTGCAAGTTGCAAGATTTCAACAATCAGATCCATTCATTTTCTTACTGCGTGTAGAATATCTAGAGCTTGCATTTATTATGGTATGGCTTTATGTGTTCCACTTGTATGCCATTATCTACTGACGCATACGAGTTATACGTTCCGTACAAAACATATATGCTGCTAACAAAAAAAGGGCATGCAATCTGCAAGTCTTGTACATATTATATCCGATTATGTTATGAGATAACAATTACGGAATTGCCGAATCTAATTAGGTATATAGCCCATGTGATTTAGAGTGAATCTAAATACGGTTCTCCTAATTTTCAGACACATTAATACGATTTTTAATTTTATTCACGCCCACGCCCACAAAAACGTCACAAAACCTAACTTTGAAGTTTCCATGCCATCAAACGACAGCCGCCGCCGCGTACGGATGGATACGAGACACAACGCGACCCAAATAACCTGTGGTTCTCTCTCTTTCCACCAGTTTTTTCCATGAGAATTACGATTTTCACAGGAAAATTAAGGGAAAAAAAAACATTTCTCAGTCGCAAGGAGAAGATACGAAAATACGGATGTGGTCCAAGAAGCTCAGATGCTGAGGCCGATCCTTGCGCTTCACATACCCACGCGCCTCCTTCTCCGTGTACGCCACGAACGATCTCCCTCCGTTCCTCTTCCAGAGCTCCTCCTCGTAGCTCTCGTGCGCGTAATACGCCTCCGCCACACACGACGGCGATCCCTCCCCTTCTTCTTCCTCCTCCTCCGACGAAACGCCGCCGTTTCGATCCGCCTTCGCCAATCGGATCTGGAGGCGGACGTAATGGCCGCGGCTGATCCCCTCGAGCTCGTCCAGCCGAGCCAGGCCGCGAGGCGAAACCGCGTATAGCTCGCCGTTGACACGGTGGCCCGATCCGGGGAGGTTGAGGAGGAACGGGACGCGATAGGGTCCGCAGACGAGCGGGAATTTGTCTAGGGTTCGGTAGATTCCCCTGAAGGAAGCATCGCCGGATCGGATCAGGTCCTGCATCAATACATGGTTAGAGAATCCTCTCTTGAGAGTTCCGTACGTGAATACGAGCGTCTTCGTTGCCGTGATTGCTTCGTGGCCCATTGGGAAGATAGGATTTGGATTTGAATTTGAATTTGAGGAGGGGAAGAGGAGGAGGAAGATGAATAGAGGGATCCCAGAGAATTTTCTCGGGAGTGTTTGGTTGGTGAGAAAATGGGGAAGGGGAAACAATAAGATTCGTGGGATTTGTGTTGGTGGAGAGAGGGAGAAAAAAGGAATCTGCTTTGTTTGAGCGATAAATTTGGTGATACCGAATACACCTTTATATAGTCCCAAATTCCATCTGTTGGACCATTTATTTAATTTAACATATGTCATCACACAGTAACCACTTATAAAATAATATATATAATTGTCACACTTGCATGCACCACTTTTAATCATTTTGGTAGGCATTAACCGGTAAAAAGGCATTGAATTATTTACTTGGTTACAATAATAAAAAAATAAATGGGGCCATCAAATCGGAGTACGAAAGATTTTATAGATTTCGATATTTTGTTCAAGTTATGATGGATAAACACATTTTTGTGCATAAAGTTTGCGTATGATTTATATAGGAATCCCTTTTGCTTAACCATCTTCTTAGGTGTTGTGCCAAAAAAAACAAAAGTCTTCCTGTGTTTTATTATTATATTATATTATATTATATTATATGCTATAATTATTGTAATGAAATGTATTTGCTGTCGTGGGATTTACGTGTACTTGCAAAGAGTGGTACCACCACATGGAAGCCAACTTGTCATTATAAATTAAATTCAGATAAATATTAGGGAGAATGATTGAATGACAACAAAAAAAAGTTCCCTGCATATATACTTTTTTGATGAAATTTTTTATATTTCGACACATTAAAATTCGAAAATAAATTGAATTTTAATTAATTAATTAGTTGCAGAAATTATAAGGGGGCCATATGGGCTGTGTGTTTGAATGAGAGGAAAAATGCAAGTGGAAGAGGAAAAAGTGTGTAAATGTTGATAATATCCAAATATTTTCAAACAGATAATAGACAAAAGTAGTTGTTTTGGTCCGTGCGATTTGGTACCGTACTTGCACTTACACGCCTTTCAATACAATCGAACCACTCCCACTACCCCAAAAAAATAAATAAAATAATAATAATTTTTATAAACCACATAAAAATACTAAGAAAACCTTGCCTTTTCATGTTCTTGATTCGGGTTAATGCGAATTCTTAATTTTCTTTAATTCTTATATTTACACTAAGTTTCTGCCGCACTTGAAAGTACTAAGGTAATTCAAAATATTAAATAATCTTAGAATAATACAAAAACATTTTTAAGATTCAAGATAAAACATGCATACTGTTACAGGTGAATGAATCAATCACGAATACACGGAAGAAAATTCTGAGGATGAAGCGTTAATATTACAGATACATATATTATATGTATATATACGTATTTTTCAGATCATTTTAGAATCAGACAAGCTTCTGTCTCCAAATACAAAACAGCTCTATATACGCCAACGAGAATAAACAGAGTATCATATATATAACATGCTTTATTTTCCTCATGTCTATCAATGAATCCATACTCCAAATATATGATATGAAGGTGACTAAAACTATCTACCATTCGTCTCTAAGAACCTTCACATTCTTCCATTCTTATTCTGACTCAATGGGGGGAACATACACAAGTACAACAACGGCGAAGAAGCTTATACCTCAAATGGGCAGCAAAAAGCTTTCGGCTTTGCCTCTGATTCAGTTCATACAGTAATATCCCGTGAAAGGCGATGAGACGGGTAATCCCAAGAGATTCTCTCAGGATAGCCTATGGCTCCATCTGTGCTTCAGTTTATACAGTAACCTGCGAAGAGGTGAGAAAGAGGTGTCAGCCGTTTTTTCTGAGAGGTGAAGGGGTGGAAGTAATAGAAAAGGCTTGACCTTGCTCATCTGTCCCGCTGCTCGTATCTGTTAATTGCTGGGACCTGCAGTCAAGGTTACTACAAGTTATACCGGATAAAAATTCCTTTTTTTTCACCAACTCGTCTCTTCTAGGTAGCTAATTATAGCCTAATTTCTAGACCGATGAGCTAATGCTGTCCCTAACAGTCCCTAACAGCTACCAAAATAACATAGAGATCGAGATTGGTGGAACTTGGCTATTATATGATTCTGTGAACTGCATCTGCGAGCATTTCCCCTTTTATCTCTGCATAAAGGAAGATAAAAGACCTAAAACCCATTGTTGGCACTCTCCTCCACGCATTTCTCAGACCCACCTCATATTTTCTTTAATGCGAAATGAGGAACAAAGAGACCATATCACATCCAACTGAGATCGCAGATCTATTCGTGAAGACCTTTATTGACCCCTTAACATCTGAACTGTTAAATAACCAAACAAGACCTGTGCTATTTCACCCGCTACTTGCTTCATTTGAAATCTCACCACTAAGCTAGTTCAGCAAGGATTCACAATCTTAAACAAAAACCGGCAAAGAGTGGAAAAGTATAATCTAGAGACTTACCATGGCGATGAGGAATGACTTATGCCAAGCCCATTGCAAGTAAGTATCATTCCCTTAAATCTGGAGAGATATTCCTGTGTAGAAGCATTGCGATGCATCACATTAGCAAATGCCAATGGAGCAACCGGGATATAAAAAAATATGAATCGGTCCTCTAAAGCTGGAGAGAGTGCCACATACCCGCAGAGTATACTTGTGAATCTCGTAAATACCAGTTAAATCATACTCAAAACGTTTATCAGGGTCCATCAGCACTGCAAAGACAAACATCAGTCAGAGAAAGGAAGAAACAATGAAAGACATGAGAAAGATAAAGCATTAATCTATCAGTGAACCAAAAAGACCACAACATCAGAAATACCATTTTATTCAAACAGAACTTGACTAGTGAAGTACTATTTCATTTCCCTCTGATAAAAACCTCATAGCTTCCACAAGGAAATAGAACAAGAATCTAAAGATGGAAGGGTTAGTATCCAACACTAAGGAAGGACTCATTGGGAAAATATCGATAGTTAAACCGAACTGAAAGGTGAAGGGCTAAAAGATAATCATCTGATTGTTCTCTAATGTTCTTTTCCACATCCTTCCTTCCAAGACCAAAAATCTGGTCAATGTGACTCAAATCACTCCATACATCACATAGCAAACCCGACACTTTCCATTAGACAACAGAAATAAAGTGGCCGATTTTGATGCCCAAGCAATTTCTTCTGTTCAACTAGCGCTCTCAAACTTGCCCAGATGTACACAATTCTACTACAAACGGAAAGACTGAACCTTCTGTTCAAAGACTTACCATTGTAAGCTTCATTTATCTCCTGGAATTTAGCTGTAGCCGCACTATCACCTTTGTGTTTATCCGGGTGCCACTTCTGCGGATGGAACAAAGTCCAGTGTCTATTTTAACAATTTCAATATTGAAATGCAAGGATTCAAGGAGAGAAATCAGAGACTAACCAATGCAAGCTTCCTATAATTCAATCTGATCTTCTCTTCAGTTGCATCATAATCAACTTCCAGAATCTTGTAGTAATCCTGTGGAGAGACAAGTCCACATTGACAGACCATTCAAGGAAACACAATGAACACCACTTGCAACTTCACAAACACTGAAACACCACAAAACATATACATACATATACTTATGTACACACATAACTTTTAACTGAACAAACAGTAATGAGGGCTCTCAGCTTAAACCCAGCAGAATTAAGTTCCAAAATAGGGAGAATATGCATCTCTTTTTCTCAATCCATATTCAAAACCTAAAAAGGAAATAGCGATTTCGCAACGTATCAACCACGACTTACTTCACATTTCCCCCAGAAAATTTCAAATCCAACGACCTTGATGAACACAAAGATCGACATCGAACTGGAACAGTAATCAGAAAGCAAACGAAACGAATACCTTCGGGGGTGAGTTATCACGGTCTTCCATCCGACGCAGAGATGAACAGAGGAGGAATGCCCACGCACATCATCTAATAGAAGACGAACCCCAAAACCCTAATGGAAAAGGGTGCAGATTTTTTCCTCTTCCCAGACGAAACTGATGGTATTGGATTTTCTGATTTCGTAAAAACGAAATGGAAACAAAATATCGAATTTCGTGGTTTATATTTTCCTTTTCCCCTTTTCAAGAAAGAACGAAAACTAGAGAGGAAGAGTTCTAGCTCTGCCTCTCGAGTTGATATATATTCTTTTTTCTTTTTTTTTTTGTGAAAGGGTCACCGGCCACGGCGTCTCTCTAATCTATCTCTCTCGTTTTTTTGGTTCAGCCTTTTTATTTTCGGGATTTATTGTGAACATTATCCAGTTATATTGGCACGTGAACATTAGGACTCGAAAAAATTTTAAAGATAAGAAAATAATGGGAAAAAAACTGGAAAATGTTCATGAAGATGATAGATACATTTTGTGTAGAAAAGGAGAACAATCTTTGCAAAGACAAGACATGAAATTTAGTGGGTCATGTCCAAATCTGTGAAGTGGAAGTGGATAGAGTTCGAACCCACGTCCAGTTTGGTAAAAGATACATCTTACTTGAAAAAACACCAACAGGTTTGATTTGAACATCTGAGAAAACGGGTTCTCAGAATTTGCGAAATTTGAGGGTCATAGAAACCAAATAAAGGATTGGAAAAAAAAAGAAGCAAAACTTTATACTTGGGCTTGACAAAGTCTGCAAGAAAACACTGTTAAAAAAAGCAATGAAACGGGTGAATCGTTTATAGATGGTGTTATCCTCAACCCCCGTTTCAATCTGGGCAAGAAAACCAGAGAGAAAGGTCAAATCATATGATAAGTGGATCTCTCTCTAAGTGGTAGCTTCTACTTCGGGGTCGGTCTCGACAGGGACAGCAGGCGAGCTGCTGCTGTTTCCGCCGCCTCTCAGACGCGATGACACATTGTCTATGGCTGAATTCAGCTGTCCGATCTTCTCATTCAGAGTCTGTCTTGTTTTCTGATCACCAAAGAAAAAACTTTTTACCAGAGCCTGTTCTAATCGATAAATTGGATAAAGTAAGAGTGCAGAAATTTGTTTGTCCGAGGTTTTACCTCAAGACCTTCATCATAGTAGGCCGGCTGCCTTGGTTTCCTGAAGCCATTTTCATCTTCATTCAGCAACGATCTTCGGATCTGAATACCAAAAATGGAAGACAAATCGCTTCATAAGTTCGGACCCAATATTATAGTTGCAGAGCTTACCTTAGAAACAAAGCTAAATCTACTCGTGTCATTCCTTAAGACGTCCATTATGAGTAAGAGAAAACATTAGCCCAGTTCCTTATCCCAGACTTAATGCTCGTTTTCCATAATTTTATCGGTATTGCACACAAGAGGAATCACCTGTGGGGCAAAGATATATGCCACAGTGCCAAACACAGCACCTCCGAGAAGAAAACCAGCAACAAAATCACTGCTTCCACCCCTATTGCTGTCACAAAATTAACAAGAAGAAGACTTAATGGTGATCATCAATCATAGATCAAGAAATTTCACGAAACACAGGGTCTTTCTGCAAAATCCAAGAGAGAACATCCAGATAAGGACGAAATGAGAGGACTAATGCTATTATTCAAGGTGATGTTTTTTTTAAAGTTTTTCTTCCTAAATTTTGAAACTGATTTAAACTGTACAGCCATCAAATTCTGCAGCTACTCAAAGCAAATCACAAGTATGAAACTTTCAAACCTCTTATCAAGGACAAACCTCGCGCCTCTTTCTCTCACAAATAAAGGGCTAAGTTTCACAATCCTCCATCCCAGCACACCCAAAACGAATGATAATATTAAACATCAGTTTATCAGGAGAAGAAGGATACCGAAACACACCGGTAAGCTGCAGAAACTCCAAACCTGTGACTGCCTCCCACTCGGTTTGATTTCCTTTGAATAGTCAGCCCAGAGGTTTTACGAATGGAACCGAACTTCGTGGTAGAGAATCCGTCTTCTTTGGCAAGAGATCCGCCTATGCCATAAGGTTTAAGAAACAGGATCATGAAGACTACGTACTATACAGGCAAGAATCCATACAGAGGTCATATACCCGTAAAAAACAAACTAACTTTACTACAACACCCTCTTGGAGAAGTTTCTACAAAATGGATCAATAACAAGGATTCAAATTCATAGCCACGAGTGTTTCAACCTGTTCAAATCAATTCACTTTTACAGGACAAGGATACACTTCAAATACGGACTGGGTTCAAATTCCACCCGACTCCGAACCCTTTTAAATCCCATAAACTAGTATCAACCCAATTGACGCAAACAAATCACAAGCACAAACGCAAAATCCACGGCAAGAAACTCAAAATTCGGATCGAGAGTGGACAATCATCTGACAAATCTCCTTCGTCTAAATCCTTGTTTTCCAGTTTCAATTCAAGATCTCCCAAAGAAGAACCAAAGTAACAAGAATGGGGGACAATCCACGAACACAATATAAGGAAACTATTCTTCGAATCGGTAAAAAAAAGCCCAGAATTATCACTCTAAGAAGATCAAAATTAGGAACAGAGAGATGAAACGAAGATAAGAAAGAGGACGATGGTTACCTGAGACAGGAAAAGGAGCTATGCACGACGCCATTGGGAATAAAATGGAAAGAGATCCGGAAAACAGAGAAGAAGATACGAATTGATATTTGGATTAACCTTTAGACTGTCCGCAAAAATCTTCTTTTTCTCCTCCAGGAAATATATGAGATAGATTACCGAAATTACCCTTAGATCGTTCGAAAATATCTCAGATGCCCCCAAAACTAATTCAACAGTCGCCCCTATCCAAGCCACGTCATCAAGATCGGCAAAAAACAAGAGGGTAAAAGAACACGTCAACAAGGAAAAACACGTGTCAAGAAAGCAGAGAAACACACTTGGGGGGTTTGCAGATTTCGACCAACAATCAATCTTTTCGAAACAGTGTTATGTCCTTTTCCTGTCGCTTTCTATGTACAAAGCTGCTGTGATTCTGTCAAGGGAGACCTAAAAGACAAGAAGACCAACAACATTGGCTTATGGTATTATTTTAGTGGACGTTCCGAAAAAAAAAAAAGGGGGAGAGGATTATAAACAGAGATGCAGACTTGAAGAACCATCTCTTCTATCTTCTAGTTCGGGTAGGCACAAAACCCACAAAGCTAAATGGACTTGTCGGTCAAGTCCCTGAAGAGAAACAGTGGAGGAGTATTCACATTCTTCTTTTGCATCTCCTGTTCTGAACTAGACACGGTCATGGGTCTTCTCCTCAAACTCTGCTCTGTCTCCATGGAAGGGAAGGCAAGGGATAGGGAGAGAGATGAAGCTTCTTCTTCTTCTTCTTCTTGTTTTACTTCACTGGTCATCCTCATCATCATCTGATCTTGTGTCTTATGTCGATTACCATCACCATGTTCTGTGAAAGTTACTGTTGTTTCTTCGACTCCTAAAGCAAGCTCAAGGTTTGGGACTGGACCATGCAATAATCTTTGGTTCCCGCACAATGGTATGGGACTGTCTTCTTCCTTTATCTCGTTCAAGTCCAGTGGAAACACTATTCTTTCAGCTCTTTCATCTGTTTCCTTCTTGATCGTCACCATCTTCTTCATCTCATTCTTCTCTTCACCTGACCGATGATGATGATCCCTCGTTTCTGTTGAGGAACTAGGACCGAGCATGTCACCTTTTCTCGGTGCAGAATCTTTACCAGATACCCGACCTTCATTTTCTCCTCCATGATCGGTCTTCGGCTTCTTATTGGCGGACCCTTCATATAAAATTTCACCATTCTCGGAGGAATCTTCCATGGCAGGCACCGTCAGATCCAAAAATGGGCGCTTCCGTTCACCAGCCTGGCCACAACTGAGATTTCGGTCTGAAATGTTTTCTCGCTCCCCAGACCGACCCTCCAAGTCAGTGGCAGTTAAAGCCGGATTCTCTCCGCTACCCGATGTTTCCTCCTCTTTCACTTGAGTGCCATCGCCTATCTTTTGTTCCTCTGCGGGCGGAACCTCTTTCACTAGACCATCTTCATCAGATGAAGCAGAGGATGTCTTCTCACTTTCATTACGAGTACCCCCTGTGCCAGTTGCTAGAAGAGGGATAGGACTAACGCCTGCAACATCATCTTTCGGAGCAGTTTTTTCTTCCTGTTTAAATTGCATGAATCGATCAACATAAGAGAGAATAGTAAAAATAAAATGGTCTAATTGTTTAACTTCAAATGCCTGAATTTGATTAATGTCAACAGTCACTACGCTAAAAAGAAGAGCAGGCAACCACAAAAGTGAGGCCAAAAGTGTGAATTCCTCCAAACATTGAACACATGCTCTTCATGAAATTGCCCGGAAAAACATCAGAGATTCAAGTCACTTGACCAAAGAACCAGAGACAGGTATATATGCATATACTATCAGTGCAGAGAGACATAATGCTTTACCAGGGGATTAGAACATCCCGCCTTGGGGCATGACTGCATACTGCTCGACATAAACCTCGGAGAAAGATTGGAGTCCTTGTTGTTCACTTCTGAACCAATGGATGGGAGCACAATGGAAGATTCTTTGTTATTTAGATCCACATGGCTACTTACGCCCACCTTACTTTCAGTTTCAGTTGTGCTGCAATAGCTCTCACGAGCAGATGGCATCTTCTCCGCATGCTTCAAAGACAAATGCCTTTGATTAGAGAGATTTTGATCTCTATCATGTGGCAAAACATTTGAAGTTGGAGGAAGAGATGGGTTATTCAGCGGGTTTGAAGAACTTTCTTTTCTTCCACGGAATACACCCCAGAGGAAAAATAACATGTTCCAACCTGCCAGGACAACGGATATACAGATTTAAGAGATATACAGTCAACTAAACATTTTCGCCAAAACTTCAAAATAGCACTGCAACATTATAGCAACTTATCAGAGCACGACAAAACACCACAGAGAATTTGATTTTAGAATTTAGTGGTCATGCCAATGAAACACCAGTAACGATAACAATGTAATCTCAAAACTCAATAAAGAAATTTGCCTCTGCCAGGGGGCAATCAAAAAACAAAACTTGCTCGAAAACAAATGAAAATTCTTATATGTTTTATAAAAAGAAACCTTTAGTAGGCAGAAGCCAGATCTCAAGAGGAAAAAAGGAAAAGCAAATAAAAAGCTTAACCTTGTTTCCCGTCAACTAAATCTCGCAAAGACCACATTGTCAACAATAAGAAGCAAAAGAGCCAATTTGGTCAACCACATAGTCAACACGAAATCACGTGCAGAACATGAAAATTTTTTGGTAAGCATTCTTACGCTGGCAGTGCCGGGGAAGCTGGTTGGATGCAAAAATCAAGAGCTCAACACTACCGAGGTTTCCTTTTAGGGCTAAATCTTTCTTAATCATGTTAACTACGAGGGGCTTGTAATTTTTCTCATAACTGCATCACAAAGAGCGTTGAAAAAGGTTGTCAGCAAATAAGATAAACATTTCAACCATGAGGCAGATCATACAGTATTGTGAAAATCGGAGCCGGTGAATGTGTGTGTCTACCTCTCAATGTCCTTGGCAAAAAAGAAAAGGGCTATATGGTCTTCCTTGGCTCCTGTATCTCGAAATTGTGCAGGCCACGTACTTAGCCTAGGCACTTCATTCAAGGGGACTTTCCCCAGGAATTTATTAACCATTTCACGAACCTTAGGTGATGCTAAGGTTGATAGATGTGCTTGAATTCCACTATGCATCTCCAATAGATTTCTGCTACTTTGCACCTCCAAGTCCCCTCTGGCAAAAGAAATAAATGTTTTAGCAACAAGAACTTCCATATTGCATGGACAGATCTATGATGTGCTATTTTGACTAGTAATATAACCAGAATAGAGATCTTATATTCACAAAATAGAAAGAATAACATACTGCCATATATATTCATGCTCTGGTATGGCTGACGTTTTTGGTAGAACAATTGTCGGTACCAAAGGCCAATCTCTCATGACTGGCTTTACGGAAGGAAAATTGACTTCAAGGTCTGCAGATCGTGGAGAATACATTGCATCAGCAGCAGAGAATGGAAGCTGCTTCCCATTAGTTGCGATTGCCTGTTTGTATGGATCAGAAATAATCTTTAAGTTCAGTTCCCCTCCTTGAGGTCCTTCAGATGACATAGAATTCTTAGTTGTCTTCAAAGGCAATTGGCTTTGAGAAGTCTTATCACAACTTGAATCCATGTTAGACACCAAAGATCCATCTGGTAGCTGTGATCCTCTGTTCTTACCAAAGTTGGGCTTTTTACGGAGAGCTGCATCAACGGCTGCTCTCAACCTATTTCCCTTATTTATGTCCTCCCTAAATTTTTTTGTCGTAGAGGGGTCACTCTCAGAAGCACATGAGGTGTCAATTGGTTCTGCCGTCTGACCTTCCTTTTGAGATGCCAGGCCTTTTGAACCAGATGGCAAGCTAGCCCTTGAGCGATTAATAAAGACCTCCTTGCTCTTTTCACCCATCTCACGGAATTCCCTTGACCGAGGTGTTGCATCAGGGGTATTAACAGTGGCATGGCTGGTCAACCCCTCGGTGGGCCTTGAAACGGATGATGGTTCATCCTTCTCATTTATGGAAGATTCTCCCACTGCACACATCAGAAACAAATCACAGGACTTCAATCATGGCATCTTTCAAGACAGCAAATAATCCATTTACAACAACAATATACATAGAATCCCACAAAAAGTAGTGCAACATATGCACCAATACATATCGTACCAGAAGCAATTGGATTTTCCAGACGGTTTCGAGTTAGATTGCTGGTTTGCCTTGTCAAGCTACCTAGTTTACCCTTCAAATCACGGGTATTTTTTGCACGAGAAACAAAAGAATTGCCACGTGAAATTAACTTCTGGTCGTCGGTTGGTACTGATGAGTTAGCTTCAGTACTCTGATCTTTCAGTTGCTTAGAACTTTTAACGTCTTGAAGATGATAAAATTTCGATAGAACCGTTTTCCCTTTTAAATCGTTACCACTAGAACACCCTACTTCTGTAGATCTAATTGACATTGATTTGCCTACAGTTCTAGAAACTCCCTCCTTCACATCAATAGAGACATGTTCTTTAGTTGTCCTTTGTCTTGGGAGAATAACATCATCTACAAGTTTCACTTTCGGTTTTGAGTTGGCATTGAACGAACTGGATCTGAAGAAGGTACCTGTACAAGCAGAAAATAAGGATATACTATACAACCAGCAAAATTATCACAGAAGAGACAAACTAAAAATGCACTTGGGAAGGCATCATACAGCTTACCTTTGGTTGATTGGAACTGGGAATCAGTAGAGTGTGTACTTTCAGCATCATCACTTGACAGACTGGTGAAAGATGTTTGATGGACTAGCGTTCTCTTTGGCTTGTCTAAGGCCTTGAATGATGGTTCTCGAGATAACGCAGCTATTCTGGGGAGAATGGATTTTTTGGGTGAACCTGTAGGACCCTCAACTGCCTGTCTTTTAACATCCAAAGCTGCCTCAGCCTTTTCAGCACACCTTTTGTCAGAGGTTTGTGCATTCAAATTCGGCCCAGTTTCCCTATTTTTCTTGGCCTCTGAAAGTTTCAAGTTCGCCAGACAAAACAGAGAACAATAACTTTAATGCCAAAATTAATTGCTTCAGCATCTTTTTAATCTTTTGCACAAATATCATGCTTGTTAAATTCTTCAGATTTACCTAGCTTCTGTTGTTCAGCTTCCTCGGCAAACTTGCATTCTTCACAAAGCCAATCACCTTCGGGAACTTCATCAATCATTTCCCTCATGCAATAACTAAGCAAACGAAAACAAAACTACATGATTAGCATAGCAAACAAGCTACCTAATTACGGATAGACTACAGAAAAATGTATGTAAAGCTAAACTAAAATCAAATATCAAGATTAAAAATTTGCAAGGATAAATCCCTGAATGGCAATTGGTCATTAGTTTAGGAAGACAAGGTACCCCGTACTTCAAAGGTACTTGATCTTTTCTTTCCCATGAATAGAAGAGCAGGCTTACGTGTGTTCTGCACCATCACTGCATCTGCTGCAGATAGCAAGCAAATCCTCTCGACCCGCATCTCCACAAATATCACAAACTTTTACCTATTGAACAAAAAAGGGAGCGATTTTGGCTTGAGACTTATGCCACTGGAAGATTAGATCCAAAACATGCAACTAAAAGGAAACAGAACCAGGCAACATAAGATATGCATAGCAGTTTTCTGCAAATGAGAGAAAACAGCATTGCTTACATCATGTTCCACCATTTCCGAATCGTCACTCTCATTCTCAGACATAGCCGATGTGTTTGGCCCTTCAGCCTTCTGTGCCTCAGCATTTTCATCTGACTTCTCATTGTTGCTGTCTTGGCAAAAATGTGCAGAACCTTCAGTCATTATATTTTTGCTGTCCCTGTTACTCTGTACTCCTGATTTTTCCTTCATTTTTTCCAGGCCTGAAGAGTTTTTGTCTTCGTGATTGAATGATGGACAAGGTAAAGATTGTGATTTAGCTTCATCTGGAAGAGCACTACACGGGTCTGCCTTCGTGAAATCATGATTTTGATCAGATGCATCCAAAATTGGGTCAGAAACAAGAGCCGAACTAACTGAGGAATCCTTGTTGCATGCCTTTGTGTTAGGATCATCGGCTCTCCTGTCTTCCTGACCTTTGACACATTTTGGGCTCTGATCTAATACATTAGCTGTGGCAAATGGCTTATGATTCACACCAATTTTAACAGAAGATACCTTAGAACTCATCTCAAAAGCTCCTGAATCATTGGATACCTCAGAAGATCTTACAATTTCCTTACTCTCAGCATTCTCAGAGAAAGTATCATGATTCGAATTAACTAGATTGCTGGCTTCACTTGCAGTATGTGAATCGCTGTGAGCTTTAATAACCCTAGAAGAACGTAAAACATCATCCTCGTTTACAGAACACTGACTGGCTGCTATTCCAGGGCCGGTTTCATCTGATGACTCATCACACTTTGAACCTGTGAGGCCGGGAGTGCTACGGTGCAAGCACAATGAACAAGGGGCAGAGCAAACATTGCAAGTTCCAGACTCCATCTTTGAACGACCTTTCCGTCCCATCGAGCGCTTACCAACTTTTTGATCAGCCTGCAAGACATATCATGACACCGCAATTATTAACACAAAAGAAAAAGGTTGGAAAAGAAGATTTAAGAGCATAAGCGATAATCCTAAACAAGCCTGCTTTCAGAGGAAACTGATCCATGCCACTAGATTTCTTCTTCTCCGTTTGAAAATCTGACAATGAGGGAAGAATGTAGGAGAAAAACAGTTCCAGATTCTCACCATGTATATAAAAATTGATTCGTTGAACCTGGAAATAGGATTTTACACCGGTTTTCCAACTGGCAAAATGAAAAAGAGAACACATTAGTGCACAAAACATTATCCCTACAACCACTTAATCAAGCCGGGTGGCAAAATTCCAGTTTAAATCAACATAAACAACATAAGAAAGAACATTAGATAACCCACAATAAATCTAAACGAAGATCATGATTAAAAAAAATTAAGCTAAAACCCCTAAAGAATAACCCAGAAAAGATCAATACTAGCTCTGGAGATAAAACACAAATCAACCATCCATCAATCATATCACAATCTAATTCATTGAGAACAGCAATCAATTCCTAAATGCGAGGAATCCGAAGAAAAATCCCCAAAAAGGAAAATTTCAAAAATTACATGCTTCTGGTCGCAAAATTATCTCCAACGGAACTCGCTCCTCCACCATATTTACCAGCCAATCATAAAAGAAACCCTAACGACCCCTTCCACGAGTTTTTCCCTCCAATAGCCACAAACCCTAATTTCTCTCAATCCAGATCCGCGAACTGTTCTCACCCCCCAAAACACAAAAGGATCCCTCACACTGTTTTCTCTCTCTAACTACAGGGATTCAGTCTAGTTCTCCCTTCCCCGTCCTTCCTCGTGATATACAAACAACAAGGAGCCAGATATGAAGAGATTCTGATATATACTCCCCAGGATCTATACGTACATATATATATAACATACACGATCACACGCAACCGCAAAATTAGAAACTTAATTAATAATATTTGACGAGAAATCGTTGAATTATTAACGCGAGATCTCTATGTACCTGATAAGATTTTACAGTAATTAATTTCTCTTTCTATCTAATTAAAAAACGCGACAAAAGGATCTGTCCTTTCCTCATAGACTATGTTATTTCTAAAATAAATATATAAACACAGAAAATTCCATATATATATATATACACGATACATTATTAAAATATATAAATTTGTTTTTGTAAAATATCAATTAATTAAACATTATCAATGTCCTACATATATTAACTCGACGAGTTATGTCAACATTACATCACATTAATGTTTATATCTAAAAATTTGATAATATTTTATTAATGTATTTTTAAAACTTTTAAAATTTTTATACTTTTATAACATTATTAAATTTGTGTATTAATATGATATTTTCCACTAAAGTTATTGAAAAAATTAATAACAAACATTTGGTTTTATATTTTTTAAAATCCATTTTCAAACAAATTCATTTAAAATTTCATTTATCCACAAATCTAAATAAACTGTCCCCTATAACAATCAACATAAACAAATATTTTGTTTTTTTTTTTTTAAATCCATTTAAAAAACATCAACAAGTCCAAATAAAACATATAAACTGAATAAAGACATTTATAAATATTTTTATTGATTTATCATATAGATAAATTCCATCAACATATACGTATAATTATTTAATTTTTAAAACGATGAATCTCTCTATAGTCATGGAACTCGTTTTCCCCATGCGAAAATTGAACCGTCTATGTTTCTTCTCTCTCCATCTAACCGTTATTGCTTCGAGGAAAAATAAATAAATGGTTGGTGTTATCATTTTCATGGAATATCTATCACTATATATATATATATATATATATATAGCAATGTGTGGTTTATATTAATAATAATATACTACAGTAATTTTTTATTTTGTATTTCCAAAACATATATTTTATTAACGGTTTAGGACAATATAAAAATTTAAATGATAAAATAAATTGTTTTGACAAAAAATGATATCATATTATAAATTCTGAAATTACACCTTCTGTGGTTTAGACAATCCATTTCATCGGCCCAATTTAAACGGCCCTAATTTATTATTTAAATGATCATTTAAGAAACAAAAAATCGAAGGCTATTCTATAGACATCTTCTGAATGTAGATTCAGATAAAAGTAGGGGTGTAAAATGGGTGGGCGGGCCGGGTTCGAGTCGGGCTTAGTTCGGGCTTAGATTTTTTTGGGTCGGATCGGTCCACCCATTTATTTTTCGGACCTATGATCGGTGGTTCGCAGTCTGGTTCTATAGGGTTTCGGGCGGATTCAGACCGGGTTTCAGGTTTTTTCTATTTAATAAAAAATAAATATTAATATATAATAATAATAATTTAACAATTAAAAAAACAATAGCAAATTTTCGTCTATATCAATTATAATTAAAAAAATTAAAATCTAAAAAATAATCATGTAAAATTTAAAATATATAAATTATATAATATTTTTAATATATATAATATATGAAAAATATAGTCTTGTT
>NW_010966372.1:698560-706509 GCF_000463585.1 Tarenaya hassleriana
TGAAATATATATATATATATATATATATATATAACATACAAATAAAAGTTTTTATATAATGTCGTGTGGTATTAAATCTCAAATAAAAGTAAAAATCTAATAATATAATATTTTTTCGGACTAAATGGGTGGGTCGGATGGGTTTCGGACCGGACTCGATTCGGTCCTAACTTTTTTCGGACCAATTTATTTACCGAATCTATATTATTAGGTTATATATATATATATATATAACATACAAATAAAAGTTTTTATATAATGTCGTGTGGTATTAAATCTCAAATAAAAGTAAAAATCTAATAATATAATATTTTTTCGGACTAAATGGGTGGGTCGGATGGGTTTCGGACCGGACTCGATTCGGTCCTAACTTTTTTCGGACCAATTTATTTACCGAATCTATATTATTAGGTCCAATTCATTAATTTTTCGGACAGGTTTTGGGTCGGACTTCGAATTCTATTGATACCCCTAGATAAAAGAGAAAAAGACTTTAGTAAAATAGAACAAAAAATGTCGAGCCAAGAGCACCTATACTCCTATATAAAAAGTGGTGGATCAAAAAATCCACAGCAGATCATGTACACGAAAAAATCATTGTTCAACTCTTTGAGACTTTGACAACATGAAAAAACCAAAAATTCTGACCTTCAATGTTTTCCTTTCAGTTCGGTTTGTTTATTTTAGACCGGTTCTATCCGGTTTCCCAGATTTCGCTTCGGTTTCCTCGGTTTATGCATCCGCATCTAATCCCAAGTATTTTCCCGCCAAAAAGAGAGCTCGAGACAGAAGCGTAGTAAACCCTAAGAGGAATCGTCCTCTCTCGATCTCCCAAATCTCTTTCCCATTCGCCGTCGTCGACTGCCGAAGTCGGAGATTATGCCGCCGTGTCAGAGAGCGATCTCCAGGTTCTCTCTCTTTCCGTCAAATTTTCAGCGTTTTTTCTTGTTTTCTCCAAGCTCCGATCTTTCTGATTGGTGCTGGTGCTGGAGAAATTTAAACTGGAAATCGGCGGTATTTAAAATTTTGAAACTAGACTTTCATTATCGTATTGCCACAGTGGTATCGAGTTTTTCCTGTTTCATGTGGTTACGATGGTTCTGCATGACAGCCAATTTTTGTCCTCCACAAGGCTTCGTCTCGCAACGTAGACGGGAAATCGATAGGGACTGTCAGAACAAAGCGAAGGATCGATTCACCGCCCCCTAAAAGTGCCAAGAAATCCGAGGTTGAAAGTGTGGAAGAAGACGACGACCAATTTTTTTCGAAACTACGATTGGAAGTTTTCGAGACCGTCTGGTCGAAGATTGAAAAGACCATCAGAGTCGGTCTTCTCGATCCTTTTCCTCTTATGTGTGTTTGTCTGAATCTGTTATTTATTCCTTCTACTACAAATTGGCTGCATTTGTATAGGAAAGATTACAAAAATATACTGAATTATTAGTTTAATACCTTAAATTTCCGAAATAAGACCTCATCCAGTTGGTCCTAATTGCAGGATGTGTTAAAAGATCTGAACACCAAGATTTTCAATGATATCGAGAATTGGGTACACAAATCTTTCCTTTCTATCAGATCACTCCGAACACCAACGGTGTCTGAAGGAGTCAGATCACTTCCGATTTTAACAGAGGCTGCTTCCAAACAACTGTATACTGCTTTGATCCTCACCAGTAAGTCATGAAATCTTAGTGTTTTGTTAGGCATTTACTTTAGGATGTCAGATTTTTGTTGGTGAGATATGTTTCTGGATGTTTGTCCCAACTCCCAAGCTTGTAAAATTTCGATGATGTCCAGGACTACAGATGAATAGCCAAACTTGCTTCCGAAAAATTCAAAAGCAACTAGTTTTGAATCACTTTGCTTATCTTTTTAGAATTGTTTGCTAGGGAATATGGAAATCGTTGATGATTTGCTGACATTCGAAGAACTGGGTTTGCATCTGAAGTCTCAAGGATGTCATGTGGCTAAGCTCTCCTCCATGGACATTTCGGCCAAGAATGGAGTAGGAGGTTGTCTTAAAAGCTTGTTGCGACAGTTGGTGGTACCGACCATTGATGTAAGAATATCTGCTTAGCTTTCCATGTAGCTTTAATTTAATGATTGTTGATAATAATTCATTGATTCTGTTTGTTCCGAATGTAACATTTTGTCAGGTTGGTGATGTAACCATCCTTGCATCATGGTATGGAGAGAACATTAACAGCAGTCCTGTAGTTATAATTGTGGATGATACAGAGAGATGTTGTGGGTCTGTCTTGTCAGATTTGATTCTCATGTTGAGGTATTTAGCATGTGCTTTTTTTTTTTGCATTTTCTTTCGTTCAATCTGCACAGACAGCCACACCAAAACTTATCCTGACTTCTATTTCAGGAATCAGAATTTTAAATATTCATACTTATCCTGGTGTGGAGAACGTGTTAGATAAAAATGTGGCTTAGACATTAGTTTTAGTTCTTCAAAAAACTCTTATTATACCAAATAAATTGCTGTAAAAGCTGTTTAGCTGGGTTAATAGTGATAGTAGTGTCGCTGAAATTGATTCAATATCACTCTCAGTAATGTCACACATTTGCATCTGTCGAGGACTTTTGCTGATGTAGGCCTGAGTTATGGATTTGATGGACTGCCTTCATCCTGTTTTGTAGTTGAACATCTGTTCTTGATTACTCTAACAAAAATCCAGCAGGTAAATTTGTAACTTGAATAAAGTAAGACATGGGTTTCTGGATTTGGAAGTAATTTTAAAGTATCATATAGACGGTTAGCGAAAGTATGGATGAAAAACCCTCTCCTTATCTCTAATTGGCAACACTTCTTCCTAGACATTCATCGATTTCTGTTCATTAAGCTTTGCTGGTAACTTGCTCTTTATTTTGTTATAATTCAGTGAATGGATAGTCAAAGTTCCTGTGTGTTTAATAATGGGTGCGTCCACAACACATGATGCACCTAGAAAGGTACTATCCGTGAATGCTCTGCAGCGGCTTTGTGCTAGTGTGTTCACTCTAAGTTCTCCGGCAGAACAAATGGATGCCATTCTTGAAGCTGTAATATTAAAGCAGTGTTCCGGGTTCATCGTTAGCCACAAGGTGGCACGTTTTATGAGAAGTTACCTTTTGTGTCTAGATGGGACACTGACATCTTTTGTTAGAGCTCTCAAGGTTTATACTACATCTTTTACTTTTTTTATCCCTGTCGATCTGGTGCTTACCACCTCTCCGTATAACTGTGTTACATCACTAACTTTATGGTTGTCCCTTTTTTATACATTGTTCCTCAGATAGCTTGTCTTGAGCATTTTTCGCTGGAGCCCTTAAGCATCTTGCTGGAGCACTTTTTCCATGATGACTGTGATCAGGTATGCTTAGCACCTTTATCTACATCTATTCTAACTGTATTTTGCTTAACGTTAATAAATTCTATATATTTCATAGAGGTCATAAGTAGTTTATAAAGGGAGAACAGAGGACATATGGTGGTAAGTTTCTGTAACAAGTCCATTTTTACAGTGGCCATCTAGACTTCTAGAGTAGTATACATTTTTGCCAAACGGTTTACTACAATACATTGTAAATTTAATTGTACCATAGCATGCCACTATATTGCTGTCATAAATGCATGATCTCATTCTGCATTAGAAAATGTGTGGTTATATTTGTGTATGCGAAGTCTTATGCTCAGATTTTGTGTTTGAAGTTATTGACAGGTGAAGCTAATGGACTATTGACTGAAGCTATGATAAAGCATGCCTTTGGCTTGCCATCGGTCAAGAGGTACTTCAGAGGACCAGCATCTTCATTTTTTTTTCTGTAATTGGATTTATACACTGGAAGGACCATTGATATTTAGTTTAGCGTAATGGAATTTCCATGACTTTAAGGTTGGAGTCCTAATCCTTGTTGTTGATGGATTGGGAAAATAGATCTTTGTGATTAATAGGAAATCAGGTGCACTGACTTTTGATTATATAAATTTGGCTAGGGGAAAAATTACCAGAAGCTCTAGTGAAATTCTGGCTCATGGTTTGTCAGACTTGCGGATATTGCAGAATCCTTGGAGAATTGTGGTTTTGGTGAGCTCTCTTTCTCGTTGCAGTTCGTTGTTTGGAGTAGTTTCTTACAGAATTTCGGATTTCTTTTTTAATATTTTAGATAGAGGACTACCATGGAAATAAACAGAATGGCCCTGTTGTTGATGATAAAAAGCTACAAAATCGGATATAATGCTCTTCCCAAACTCGTTTTTCTTTCCTTCTAATGACATGTGAGTTCTATTCATCTGCTTTTTTTTTCAGATCTTTTAATCTTCTCTGGCTTATGTAGACTATGGGATGTTCTGTTCTGGAGTTAGATTTTTTTCTGCTGATTTAGGTGTTTGACTCTTCATGCGTACCATGCTTTTCTTATTACAGAAAAATGTGAGAAAGTTTGATGCATCTTCATCCTCGTGATAAAATCAGTTTTCCTTCTTTATGAATTGATCGGTAGATTTTTTATATACTGCCCTGCAGTGTATATATGAAGCTGGGAAGTTTGATAAACTCCGATTGCTAGACATTTTCTGTGAGGCACTTGATCCAGAGGCACATCACTTGACATCATTGGATGCAAGCTCAGGTTTTCAGGATTCTGTAATGTTGCATTCAACAAACCTCAATCAACATAATCATGGCTTAGCACGTGGTAGTTTCATCCGCCGGGTTTTGCTCAAACTTAGGTAAGCTGTGGATATAAAGAACAAACACATTTTTATGTAATGATGGCCCATTCTTTCATGACTTTTGGCAATAGATTCTGGCAGCAAAGATTGAAGGGATAGAATTTAGACATACACCTTTTGGTGGAATCATATTTCAAGGATATGCTTACAAAATCAATGGTCAAGTAGTTCTATCTTTTAGGAGTAAGGTGAAAAAAAGATACGTTTCTTAGGGGAAAAAATAATACGTAGGCATTTTGTTTTCTCTAAAGAATGTCTACATGATGAAAAAGTTTTGGCAACTTAGAGCTTCTGTCAATATATCCTAAGGAGTTTGTGTTCAGATGTTTATGAAGCTGCTACATTCAAACTCTTTTCAGGGATCTCTCACCTGCACAGCTGTTTGCATTGGTGAAAAGATGGGAACACCTCACTGTCGAGATTGGTGAGGTAACTATTGGAAGACATTTATCAAGGCTATCTTTGTATTACTTTTTGTGTGATAGAGCATTCAAAATATGTGAATCGTCCAACACAGATCTTGGATAGCTCTTAATCATTGATGTGATACTCTGCCCGTCCTCAATGTTGAAGAAGTGCTTGCATATTTGGCTCAGGACACATAGCTAATTACTTTTCGATCTATTCACTGGTTTTAGATCCATGACAAGGTACAGGAATTGCTGTCCTCAATGAAATCTGCCGAAGCAACAGCTCTGAGACAAGGACTTCTGAACAGTCCAAAGTAAATCTCAAGATATTTTGTTCATTCAAATTGGAAAACAGCATATGAATTTCGCATTATATATATGTTCTACCTTGTACTATTCCTGTTTGCTCCATTGGATCTTCGTAAAAGGATTTTTCCATAGTTGGGTCAGATTTTTTTTCTTTTCTTTTTTCATTATTTATTGTTATGATAAAAGATCTACGAATGTACTTAGTATTTTTTTTCTTAGTTCCATCTTATTAATCCTTCTTATCTTTCCTTCTACATTGGCAAGATGTTGGGTCGGCTACTGAACAATAGGTTTTCTTTGATGTGACAGAAAGCATGCATCTCGGAGCCATTCAAAACTTGAAGCCATGACTGAGAGGGTTGCTTCACTGATGGATTTCATGCTTAGGTAGTTTTTTTCTATCTTTTTTTTCTACAGAGAACTGGAGTTTTCCTAGGCACTTGACATCTGCATTGTTCACCCATGAAAAATAGCATGTTAACATTTAACATCAGGTCAGCCATGTTATGCTTGTTTTGTAAATTCACAACGTTTTTTATTTTGTATGGAACAGGGAATACATGAAGCCAGTTGAGAGCCATCCTTTCCATGAAATTGTTTGTTTCAAGAATGTCGATAAACTTCAATCTGTAAGTATTTGTTATATCCATCCCTGTTCCTTCTAAAAAAAATTATTCACGTCTACTTCCATATGAGATTTCCCAACTTGGCTGATCAAGAGACGTATCCTTGAGGATCAACGAGTTGTAGCCAAATAACATGAAAGCGAAACAACCATCTGAGTAGTAATGCAGGTGTTGCTTCTACTGGTTCTTGAGACGACTTCACATGTACTGACTGTTTTCATCGACCCTTTGTTTTCAATCAATTTCTAGGCTTTAATTGGCGACCCGAGACGCAGGATTCAATTAGATCTCCTGGAATTCCACAAGATTCTCTGTTGTTCTTGCTGCAGCAAGAAATGCAGCTCTGTATCGCCTTCGATGCACGATACCTCCATAATGTGAGTATTCTCTTGCTTTTTTGCCACACTTCAAATCCTTACATAGCATCCCCTTGAGATACAATTACTGAAACTGTTTGCGTGAAGGTAAAAGGGAGCATAATAGAACTAATGGTAATCGATTTATCTGAAAAGGTATAAACTAGCACAAGAGCATGCAGATGTTATTAACCTCCACGACTGGTACGAAGCATTCAAAATGATACTTGTTCCGCCTAGTAACAAAGGTAGACAAAACCCGAAAGCATCTCCTCAAAAGAATAAGAAGAAGAGGATGAAGGATACAGCCGAACCCAAAGCAGCAGCAGCACCAGCAGAATCTTTAATTCAGTATCCTTTGCTTCTCTCTCTCTCTCTCTTTGCTATCTATGGCCTTGAACAAAACTAGGGTAGCCTCTTGAATTCGAGTGAAACTGGGAATAAATCTATGTTCATTTTCTCTTTGGAAGAGAAAAAAAAATCGATGGAGAGTGTTGGTGAGAGAGCCCTTAACACTACCGCTTTCAAACAGAGCTAGATTCTGCAGGGCCATTACGGAGCTTCAGATTGCGGGGCTTATCCGGATGCCAACCAAAAGACGGCCAGATTTTGTCCAGAGAGTGGCGTTCGGTCAATGAGGTGTGATTGCACATATTTATAAATATGGTTAACGTTACATCCAAATTGCTTTGCTCGAGACTATATATTGTATAAAATTGTGAAATCCTGCTATTGTCTTACACTGTCGCCGAAGATTTGGGAAAAAGAGTGGGTGGGCGGTTGATGATTCTCCATTTTATTTAACCTATGATGAATATATGAGTAGTAAGTGTTGTACGAACTGTTCGGTCAAACATGAATTAGCAGTTTCTTGCACCCCTCGTTAATCTCGTGCAATATACACACACGCGCATTCAAAAACATTAAGTGTACAACACATATATGCTGGATTTTTTACTCATATATATATATATATAAAAGGGAGAATAGCATATTCCACCACCAATTTCAAAAAAATATCAAAATTTTACACCAATTTTTAATTTGATATATTCCTACACAAAAAATAAAAATGTTTCAAAATCCAACACGAATTTGAACAAAATGTTACAATGTCATACACAACTACGCATTACGTTACATAAAAAAAAAACTACGCATTACGTGACTTCGACATGTCACCAAAAAAGCATTACGTAACTTCGTTAGCAATAGCATATTTCAACGCTGATATGGCAAGACGTGTCATCAAAATTGTCCACATAGACTTGCCACGTCTATTAAAACGACCCGGTTCGGTTTATTATTTAAACCAGAACAGAAAAAAATTGGAAAACAAAATCTGAATCCCTAAATCCCCTTTTCGTTTCTCGATCACTCTCTTCTCACTATCTCCCCGTCGCCCGCAACCGTTAATTTTCTAATCGCAGCTAAAATCCTGCGCTGCGATTGCGTTCTGTCATCCTTCGCTTCTGTCTTCTCCAAGAGCTAGGGTTTCGTTTTCGGTACGTCGCTTCTCTTTCCC